>NW_025901429.1:0-22316 GCF_022539505.1 Lolium rigidum
ACCCTCTAATGAGTTTGTTTCGAGTTTGGTGTGGAGGAAGTTTTCAAGGGTCAAGAGAGGAGGATGATACAATATGATCAAGAAGAGTGAAAAGTCAAAGCTTGGGGATGCCCCCGTGGTTCATCCTCGCATATTTTAAGAAGACTCAAGCGTCTAAGCTTGGGGATGCCCAAGGCATCCCTTCTTCATCGACAACTTATCAGGTTCCTCTAGTGAAACTATATTTTTATTCCGTCACATCTTATGTGCTTTACTTGGAGCGTCTGTTTGTTTTTGTTTTTGTTTGAATAAATTGGATCCTAGCATTCTTTGTTTGGGAGAGAGACACGCTCCGCTGTTTCGTATGAACACATATGTTCTTAGCTTTATCTTTAATGTTCATTGCGAAAGTTGGACTATTTCATTCATTGCTATATGGTTGGAAATGGAAAATGCCGCATGTGGTAAATGGTTTAATGTCTTGAATAATGTGATACTTGGCAATTGTTGTGCTCATATAGATCTTGTTTAAGCTCTTGCATCATGTACCTTGTACTCATTAATGAATAACTACATAGAGCTTGTTAAAATTTGGTTTGCATGATTGATCTCTAGAGTCTAAATATTTTCTGGTTAAGGTGTTTGAACAACAAGGAGACAATATAGAGTCTTATAATAGCTACAATATGTTCATATGTGAGTTTTGCTGCACCTTTTATACTTGAGTTTGCTTCAAACAACCTTGCTAGCCTAGCCTTGTATTGAGAGGAATTCTTCTCGTGCATCCAAATTCTTGAGCCAATAACCATGCCATTTGTGTCCACCATACCTACCTACTACATGGTATTTCTCCGCCATTCCAAAGTACATTACTTGAGTGCTACCTTTAAAATTATATTCTTTGTCTTTGCAATATATAGCTCATGGGACAAATAGCCTTAAAAACTATTGTGGTGAAGAATATGTACTTATGTGTTTTATTTCTTAATAAGTTGCTTGTTGAGCGGTAACCATGTTTCTGGGGACGCCATCAACTTTTACCTTTGTCGAATATCATGTGAGTTGCTATGCATGTTCGTCTTGTCTGAAGTAAGGGAGATTTTCACAATCAAATGGTTTGAGTATGCATACTGTTAGAGAAGAACATTGGGCCGCTAACTAAAGCCATGATTCATGGTGGAAGTTTCAGTTTGGACAATTAATCCTCAATCTCTTATGAGAATATTAATTGTTGATGAATGCTTATGCATTAAAGAGGAGTCCATTATCTGTTGTCTATGTTGTCCCGGTATGGATGTCTAAGTTGAGAATAATCAAAAGCGAGAAATCCAATGCGAGCTTTCTCCTTAGACCTTTGTACGAGCGGCATAGAGGTACCCCTTTGTGACACTTGGTTGAAACATATGCTATGCAATGATAATCCGTGTTAATCCAAGCTAATTAGGACAAGGTGCGAGCACTATTGGTATACTATGCATGAGGCTTGCAACTTATAGGATATATTATACATAACACATATGCTTTATTACTACCGTTGACAAAATTGTTTCTTGTTTTCAAAATGAAAAGCTCTAGCACAAATATAGTAATCAATGCTTCCCTCTGCAAAGGGCCTTTCTTCTACTTTATTGTTGAGTCAGTTTGCCTATCCTTTCTATCCCAGAAGCAAACACTTGTGTCTACTGTGTGCATTGATTCTTACATGTTTACTTATTGCACTTGTTATATTACTTTGTGTTGACAATTATTCATGAGATATACATGTTGAAGTTGAAAGTAACCGCTGAAACTTATATCTTCCTTTGTGTTGCTTCAATGCCTTTACTTTGAATTTATTGCTTTATGAGTAACTCTTATGCAAGTCTTATTGATGCTTGTCTTGAAAGTATTATTCATGAAAAGTCTTTGCTATATGATTCATTTGTTTACTCATTATCTTCATCGTTGCTTCGAATCGCTGCATTCATCTCATATGCTTTACAATAGTATGATCAAGATTATGATAGCATGTCACTTCAGAAATTATATTTGTTATCGTTTACCTACTCGAGGGCGAGTAGGAACTAAGCTTGGGGATGCTTGATACGTCTCAAACGTATCTATAATTTCTTATGTTCCATGCTACTTTTATGATGATACTCACATGTTTTATATGCATTATATGTCATTATTATGCATTTTCCGGCACTAACCTATTGACGAGATGCCGAAGAGCCGATTCTTGTTTTCTCGCTGTTTTTGGTTTCAGAAATCCTAGTAAGGAAATATTCTCGGAATTGGACGAAATCAACGCCCGGGGTCCTATTTTTGCACGAAGCTTCCGGAAGTCCGAAGAGGAGACGAAGTGGGGCCACGGGCGCCGCTACGATAGGGCGGCGCGGCCAACGTGGGGGCCGCGCGGCCCCGTTGTGTGGGGCCCCGTGACGCCCCCGACCTACCCTTCCGCCTACTTAAAGCCTTCGTCGCGAAACCCCCGATGCCGAGAGCCACGATACGGAAAACCTCCCGGAGACGCCGCCGCCGCCAATCCCATCTCGGGGATTCGGGAGATCGCCTCCGGCACCCGGCGGAGAGGGGAATCATCTCCCGGAGGTCTCTTCATCGCCATGATCGCCTCCGGATCGATGTGTGAGTAGTCCACCCCTGGACTATGGGTCCATAGCAGTAGCTAGATGGTTGTCTTCTCCTCATTGTGCTATCATGTTAGATCTTGTGAGCTGCCTATCATGATCAAGATCATCTATTTGTAATCTTTCATGTTGTGTTTGTTGGGATCCGATGAATATTGAATACTATGTCAAGTTGATTATCAATCTATCATATATGTTATTTATGTTCTTGCATGCTCTCCGTTGCTAGTAGAGGCTCTGGCCAAGTTGATACTTGTGACTCCAAGAGGGAGTATTTATGCTCGATAGTGGGTTCATGCTTCCATTAAATCTGGGACAGTGACAGAAAGTTCTAAGGTTGTGGATGTGTTGTTGCCACTAGGGATAAAACATCGATGCTTTGTCTAAGGATATTTGTGTTGATTACATTACGCACCATACTTAATGCAATTGTCACGTTGTTTGCAACTTAATACTTGGAAGGGGTTCGGATGATAACACGAAGGTGGACTTTTTAGGCATAGATGCATGTTTGGATAGCGGTCTATGTACTTTGTCATAATGCCCTGATTAAATCTCATAGTACTCATCATGATGTATGTATGTGCATTGTTATGCCTTCTTTATTTGTCAATTGCCCAACTGTAATTTGTTCACCCAACATCTGCTTATCTTATGGGAGAGACACCACTAGTGATCTGTGGACCCCGGTCCTATTCTTTACATCTGAAATACAATCTACTGCAATTGTTCTTTACTGTTCTTCGCAAACAATCATCATCTTCCACACAATACGTTTAATCATTTGTTTACCGCAAGCCGGTGAGATTGACAACCTCACTGTTATGTTGGGGCAAAGTTCTGTGATTGTGTTGTGCAGGTTCCACGTTGGCGCCGGAATCCCTGGTGTTGCGCCGCACTACACTCCGCCACCATCAACCTTCAATGTGCTTCTTGGCTCCTACTGGTTCGATAAACCTTGGTTTCTTTCTGAGGGAAAACTTGCTACTGTACGCATCACACCTTCCTCTTGGGGTTCCCAACGAACGTGTCGACTGCACGCATCAGTGAGCTCCTCAAACACGACAGCGCCCGGCGACGCGCTGCCAGAAGCATCGACAGACATCTTCACGACATCCCGCCTGCTGTCCGATTTTGAGGACATCGGCGGGCCGTGCGCCCAGATCTTCACCCTGTAGAGCGGCCACACGGATGTGGCCGGCCTGACGCATACCAAAGACAAGACAATGGCTGGGCCGAGCGCGTTGATGTATAGGACGAACACGGAGCCGTCATCCCCTTCGACGACGAGCCGCTTGCACGGCGAGCACGGGTGCATCGTGGTCACCCGGAACTCTATGGACTTGCCATACTCTAACCTGTGCACCTGAATCGAGTGGGCCTCTGCGAAGTGAACGAGGAGCGCTGACGGTGGGGCGGCGAATTCGCAGCCCTGCTCCGTGCAGTTGCACCGGCCGTGCGGGCACACGATCTGGTGGCTTAGGTACTCGTGGTAGCTGACGTTGACCCCGCAGCCGTCATGGGAGCACATTACCTGTGCCGTTCCAGCGATGTTGTACGCGATGGCCACCAAATTCTTAGCGTTTATTTCCATGGTGCCGTCCATCGCCGCCTCGTGGTTGAATCCGGAGCCGCGCTACTCTTCTTCTGGCACCGTTTACTTGGAACCTCGCCGACGGTGGCAGGCGGCAGGCCTCATACCACACTGCAACTCCGATCAATATTAATTGATGGTAAAATGGATGTATCTACAACCAAAATGTGTCTAGATACATCTATATTACCATTAGGTAATGTGAATCGGAGGGAGTACAAGGAATGATAGTTTAGAACAAGTGACACCAGCAAATAAAAATCAATGGACTCTCAGAGGAAAAGGGAGCGACCTTGTTGAACTTGGGGCAAATCAATGGAGTCTGAGAGACAAATGATGTGATATCTAAAGCCGGTTAGTGGAGAGAGAGAGAGAGAGTGTGTGTGTGGGGTGGGCGGGGGGAGTTTGTTCACTTCTTCTTGGTTTAAAACGAGGATTCGTACAAGGTAATAGAGCCCGCATGCTCGGCTGGGTAGATAGCCAGAAGCCCAGAAGTGAACCCCAACATGGTCGTGCCACAAGGATTCATATTTGAATTTTTTTTGGGGGGGGGGGGGTAGCAGAATGGCATGGCCAACAAGTTTCAAGTAAATTTTGTTAGTATTGTTCATAGTGCAAGTATGTAAACCACGAATTATATGACTCCATCATTTCTTTCAACCTTTTTATATCAAGCCCCACAATAACTTTGGCTTCTTTACAAATTTAGGTCGATCAATCTCACGATGCTCCCTTTATAACAAAATAAGTTGAACTAGTATTCCAATAAAAATCATTTTCGCATGCATTGTTCGGTACTTTTCATAACTGAAGTGCTTACTCCCTCTGTTAGGGATTATAATGCCAGCGTGCATCCCTATATCATTAATTTGATTACAACATAATATGAATTTTATGGTACAAAAATTATATCATTACAAACTAGATGTCCATTTTAACTTTTTAATCGTATATTTTGGGTAATATATATATATATGTATTGTGTATTATGTTGCTCAATTTTACAACATAGGTATACTTGTCAGCCTTGTAATATCCTAATGGACATATAGCACATCACAAATTTATAACTTCATGCTTTGTTTTGCCATTTTACGATTTTTTCGAACCACCTTCGGCTTGATTTCAAATTTAGGTCAAACTATCGGTGCATGCTATGTGTTATACTTGGATGCACCGCACATGTTTGGCCATTGTTTTAGGCTTCCACATCTTGGGGGGCATGTCATGTATTTACCTAGTTTTTTAATTCTAATTCATGTACCCTTCCTCCCAATTACATTTTAAATAAAACTTTTAGCCCAAAAATAATTCAGTATATGGTTGCACACAAAGATAATCCATGGATCGTTGGAAATTGCCATCGTACGTAGCTACCATGTCTCTTATGCAGACATGTGAAAATTGGATTGGTGGTAGTGTGTACACTTCATGCGGTAGGCACTTCATAGAAAACACCCATTTAATATACTTTTTCTCCTTTGGGCAGTAATCAAGAGAAGAAAAAACACATGATTCAAAAGTTTTAACATATGCATGGTTCTTGTGTAGTGGTACCAAGCTCACGTGTGGGAGGAAAATACTCCCACGAGCTTCATTTTGTAGTGACTAAGAAGGATCGATACATGCTTACTTTTTCATATTCATGTTTTTAACTTGTTTCAATCTTGGTCAAACCTAAGATTTGACCAAATTCAAATGGGCATAAAAATTCAAAAAATGAAAAAAAATGAAAAACCAAAGCACATATTCTTCTTATATCATACAGTAAGCATTCAAGTTGATAAACAAGATCTAGACATATTTGAACCAGAAAAATCATGTATCTACCCCCTAACTCTAAACTTTGTCTTGTGAAGTCAAGCATGAAGAGAGG
Organism: Lolium rigidum; assembly: GCF_022539505.1. Taxonomy (NCBI): domain Eukaryota; kingdom Viridiplantae; phylum Streptophyta; class Magnoliopsida; order Poales; family Poaceae; genus Lolium; species Lolium rigidum. The sequence continues at coordinate 6,080 of NW_025901429.1, forward strand.
TGGTTTTTGGTTTCAAACATAGAAATTTTAAAAACCTACCAAGTGCTTCATTTTGGAGTGACTAAAAAGGATACATGCTTACTTTTTCATATTCATGTTTTAAACTTGTTTACCTCCTGGTCAAACCTAGGATTTGACCAAGATTCAAATGGGCGGAAAATTCAAAAAAACAGAAAAACGGAAAAACAAAGCACACAGTCTTCTTATGTCAAACCTAGGATTTAATCAAGCATGAAGAGAAGTGGTTCTGGGTTTCAAACATGAAGAGAAGTGGTTTTGGGTTTTAAACATGGAAATTTCAAAAACCTCCTAAAATGACATAAGAAGACTATGTGCCTTGGTTTTTCATTTTTTTGATTTTTTTTTAAAATTATGCCCATTTGAATCTTAGTCAAATCCTAGGTTTGACCATGGTTTAAACAAGTTTAAATCATGAATATGAAAAATTAAGCATCTATCCTTCTTAGTCACTCCAAAATGTAGCTCTTGGGAGGGTTTTTGAAATTTCCATGTTTGAAACCAAAAACCACTTCTCTTCATGCATGCTTGACTTCATAAGACAAAGTTTAGGGTTATGGGTAGATATATACATGATTTTCTGGTTTGAATATGTCTAGACCTTGTTTATCAACTTGAATGCTTACTATATATATGACATAGCATTCTTATGTCATATATATAATAAGCATTCAAGTTGATAAACAAGGTCTAGACATATTCAAACCATAAAATCATGTATATATCTGCCCCTAACCCTAAACTCCTCTGTCATCTTCTATATCTAAATAGGAACCCCCCACTACCTTATTTCTCTCAACATGCAGACTACCCACATCACCAAACCTCTAATTGGTCCATGTCATTTAGCCATCACCATGTGGTGATGCCATGTCATCTTCAGACTGCATTGATTTATTTCGACCGAACTGTTCAGTCCAAGCAATGTGTTCGTGTCATCTTCCCCACATAGTCCCCCTAATCACTCCCGTAATTATTTCCCATCTCTCTTTTCATCTTCTATTCCTACATCACCAGATTCCGCTGCTCTGGTGCGCACTATTGTTTTGCAAAAGAAACTGATGGATTCTCCTTCGTCTTCCTCATTGAAGAATTGCAGCAGTGATTGTTGAGAGTTGCGCTCTCCAATATAAATACTGCAGCTGCTTTGTTTCCGTCCACTCTACAACTCATGCCCACGGCCCACCCCCTGCTCGAGCTACTCCTTTCCCGTCCTCAGCTAGAGGAGAGGAGGTTCCACCAATGGCGCTACTACTTCAGATACAGCAGATTTCACCCGGACCAACGTCGTTCTTGATTGGACGAATTTCAGTTCCGGTCGTCGCTCATTCCCTGCTGGTACCGACCTGCTGGTCGAAACACATCTGTATCTCTTGCCGTCCCCCGCGATCAGTTTCAGTTGGGCAACACCGTTCGTCATGGACGAATTTCAAGTCCCGTCGTCGCTCATCGCCTGGTACCGAGCTGCTGGGCGAAACACATCTGTAGCCTTTGCTGTCCCCCCACGACCAGTTTCAGTCTACTACCAGATTTTTTTTGATTCCATGTTTTGTTGGTTCTATTTGCATGACAGTTTGTCATGATCTTTACTATTAAATTCGAATAGGTGGCTGCCTGGTGTCACAAACGGGCCAAAAAGTTTATCCCCACAGCTCTATTTCAAATTCTCATAGAGCCCATCCGTCCTCCTCGCATACGTCCGCACGTGTACGTAAAAGAAAGCAATAGGTATGTGGCAGCCCATTAAAGAAAAACGTATCAGACTAGATACGAGTTTCAAGTTTGAGATGAGAGGAGTCCCCCTCGGCTCAGGACTGTTCGCTCCTCGCTCGTCCGGACACATCCAAGAGTCCAACAGGTGCACGTACATCTCTGAAATCTGAATCAGTTTAATAGAACTCCTATACGTACGGGATGCGCTCCCTAGGTCAGTGCATGAGTCTGCCTGGGTCACGTCCAGGAGCTGCACATCGAAGAGTCCAACAGGTGCGCGTACTATGTCTGGAATCTGAATTACTTTTAGTTTGTTTCTTATTCATGTTCATCGATTTTACCATAAGAGAACCTGCCAATTCTGTACCATAAATCAATTCCACATCTTTAAAATCCTTCTTAGACCTTAGTTCTTCCCGTCCGTGTTCCTCTTGTGACCTAGGGTTCCCACCAGCTTCAAAGATACGGCGAGATGTTCGCGAAAGATGTTAAGTAACTACTACCTCATAGTTCTGGAGATCCCGCGGCGGTAGACATGAGCACGACTATCTGGTGTTGACCCTGCCAACCACGCTCGGCGGCTGGGCGATACTCAACGGCGCCATCGTCCACCTCAGCATGGCCGACTCGGCCCAGTCAATGATGTTAGCGTCGCTTTCTCCAAACTGGGGATGTCGGCATCACAGTGCTACAGGACGGGGCGCTCGGATTTCTCCAGGCCAGCTATTAACGGTGGCGACGACGACTAGGACGAGCCCCGATGCGTCTCCTGTGAGTGGGGCTGGTAGCGCTCTGCTCACACTTGCCTCCGTCGTGGCCTCGGCCAACGCATCCGGCGTCGTGGCGTCGTGCCCAGCTCCAGCGGTGGCGTGTGTAATCACGGGTGCCAGAATATCCGAAACCTCGCCGAAAACCGGAAATTCCATTACACCCGAGAAACAACGATACTGGTCCTTTTTTACCAGGTTTGAATTTAAACTGGAACCTTTGACGAAGACATCATAAGCGCATTTACCAAATATAATGGGTAGCTTTGGCGCCGTGGTTTTTTTCTCTGGTGCAATGACACCGGCAAGGCCTAGATCTGGTACGTCAAGACCATCATCACCCACAGTGCCTAGGGCAATGTACGTGCTACATCGTCAAATCAAGCACACATGGTGCTAACTATGAATAAAAGTTTTAATGTACGAGTTCATAATATTTTTACATACATGTTGCAAATTTTATTTCAATATGTGTTTCACTTCTATGGATCACAGATGAATTATGTCGATGTTTCAGAATGAAGACTAACCGAGTTCTACAGAACAAAGGAGGTACATATTGAGTTGGCTTTTGAAATTTATTTTCATATTTATAATAATTTTGAAATATATCTTTAGGGTCCTTGAGGTAAATCTTAATTACTAAGAGAAAAAATTGGAACTTACTTTCTATGCATATCACGTAGAATTGAAAAATGTATGTTTTTAAGAATACAATTTTTACAAAGTGTACTTTTAATATTACGCGATTATATTTTTTACACATCACAATTCATATATGCATTATATTTAACGTATGATAACAAATTGTTTGAAAGGCAGTAGCAACGCACGGGCATTCAGCTAGTTTGGAATATAATCTGAATGGCAATATTCTGGCGCTTGTGCTTTCTGCAGCTGATTCTCACATTCAGGTGTCATGCTACTCGAGCTTATTAAGGAGCACTTGCCCAACCTTTTGTGCAGACTTCTACCAGATTGTGTCTAATTTCCCTGAAACTGATGTCCATATATAGCATGTCCATCACTTCAATTTAGAGACGGCGTCACAATATATGATATTTTCTGTACTGACTCATATGCAACAATGTTGGAATTAATATTTTGGATGTTGCAGAAGATGAGAAATTTCAACAGGCAGAATGAATGACATGCTGGAGATACTCACTCACTACCTGCCCATGTGAGTCCTTTGTTATTGTTTACTGTTTTCTATCGTTGTGCCCTTATTTACGCAATTATTTAGCAATATTTATGGAAATTTTTCTTTCCTTGTGGTTACATATTCTTTTATGGTCCTGCAAAATTCTTCTGACTATTTTTTTCATTGATGGTATGTTTTTGCAGGGTTCACTGATTGGAAGTCTTATATCTTGCTTTCTCTGAACGTGTGAGCACCTGCCTTCGGGTCATTTTCTAGCACGGTTATATTGGATATCTATTTTCCCAAGCATCTACTGTACTTTTTTATATTTGAAAGACATGATTTATCTGTTTCAACTACACATGCGCCAGTATATATATACACATACATAGATGGATCTTATTTTGGGTAGCAGCCAAGACCAAACAGATCCTACTAAAAGTGTTGTCCATGCTACACATTATTATAGGTTTGTCATGCAATGTGTATGAGTGTATCTGTAAACTCAAACTAATTAACATGCAATACCAACCATTGTATGAAATTTTCAGATTATAAATTCAAATTATCATTGTATTTTTCGCACTCTCACACCAACGAAAACAATAGCAATTTTCCGCAGCAACGCGCGGGGTATTATCTAGTATATATAGTAAGCATTCAAGTTGATAAACAAGGTCTAGACATATTCAAACCAGAAAATTATGTATATATCTACCCATAACCCTAAACTCTGTCTTATGAAGGCAAGCATGCAGGAAGAGAAGTGGTTTTTGGTTTCAAACATGGAAATTTCAAAAACCCTCCCAAGAGCTACATTTTAGAGTGACTAAGAAGCATACATGCTTACTTTTTCATATTCATGTTTTAAACTTATTCAAATCTTGGTGAAACCTAGGATTTGACCAAGATTCAAATGGGTAAAAAAATTCAAAAAAAAACCAAGGTCTTCTTATGTTATATATATAGTAAGCATTCAATTAAGTTGATAAACAAGGTCTACACATATTCAAACCAGGAAAATCATGTATCTACCCCCTAACCCTAAACTCTGTCTTATGAAGTCAAGCATGCATGAAGAGAAGTGGTTTTTGGTTTCAAACATGGAAATTTCAAAAACCCTCCCAAGAGCTACATTTTGGAGTGAGTAAGAAGGATAAATGCTTAATTTTTCATATTAATGATTTAAACTGGGGTGCTTATTATATTGTATAAGTACAAAGTTTCCTATGGTTCCAAGGGTAGGAAAGCCAAGTTAACTCATTTACATGATAGTATTTTTTCCATGAAGCCAAGTTAACTCATCTATCAATTGGTACATTTTGGTTATATTCAAAATTTTACTTGAAACTTGTTGGTCATGCCATTCTACTACTTGGCTAACACAATTTTTCAGCTCGGGAAGGTTGGGGAGGGGGGCATGATGCTACCCTGAATTTGTGGGACCCCAAAAACTTGCAAATATGAGCAATGCATCCAAAATAAACACTCGTCCCCTCCCCGCATGATTTTGCCCTACCTAAATTTGAAGTCAAACCAAAGATGGTTCAAAAAAGGCAATCAAAAGGCATGGATTGTTCATCATTTTCTACATAGCTAGGGAAAATACCATACTGCCATACCAGTGTTTTCGAAAATAGCCCTTCAAATAGTTTGGCAACATGTTTATCAACTTTAATGCTTACTATATGACATAAGAAAACTATTTGATTTGGTTTTTCATTTTTCTGTTTTTTTTCTGCCCATTTGAATCTTGGTCAAATCCTAGGTTTGACCAAGATTTAGACAAGTTTAACACGTGAAAACGAATAAGTAAACTTGGATCCTTCTTAGTCACTCCAAAATGTACCAATTGATAGATGTGTTAACTTTGCTTCATGGAAAAAATAATGTCATGTAAATGAGTTAACTTGGATTTCCTACCCTTGAATCCATAGGAAACTTTGTTCTAATGCACTATAATAATCAATCGATTTTTTACACTAACAGGTCTGTCACTTACGTGTGGTGCCCATGCGTGAGGTCCCACACTTCAGTGAGCACAAGTCACGTGCAATAGGTACGCAAACTCCCAGCCATCTTCTTTGTCAAGAGAAGACGCATTAGGATACGTACTGGACGTCTCTGGGTCCTTCAGGATCCTTCGGTTGTCCCTCTCACAAAGAAAAACAAATATCTCTCATTATATTCTCGGCCTCGCTCGACTCGCTCGCACCTCCTGCTCACTGACAAACCCTGCACAACAGTCAACATCATCACCCGAAAAAGGGGAGACACCATAATGCTCTCCCTTCTTCTCTCCTTCCGAGCTATCCCTCTTCCTCCGAGTTTCACTCGATGGGAAAACACACATGTGCTGCATAGTAATAATAAAAAGGTACTGTAGAAAAATCGATATACGGATCTATAATTAAATAGGTTAAACTAGGGTTTTGCCCAGTTCTACAGATCAAAAAAAATCCAACTACGGGGTTCGAACAACACGATTCTAATCCAAGAATTTTTTCGACCTCATCCAAATGGCCTCAAACTATAGGTTTAGCATCTAGTGCAGTATGTGTGAAAATGTATGCACTATGTGTGCTATAACTTGTATGTCTTTCAAATTTGAACCAAATTTGAATAAGTTTGAAATATTTGAAAAGGGGCTTTTGGCTTAAACGTTTGAAACCAAAAACCACTTCTCTTCATGCATGCTTGACTTCATAATACAGAGTTTAGCTAGTGTTAGGGGGTAGATACATGATTTTCCTGGTTTGAATATGTCTAGACCTTGTTTATCAACTTAATTGAATGCTTACTATATGACATAAGAAGACTATGTGCCTTGGTTTTTCATTTTTCATTTTTTAAAAAAAATTATGTTCATTTGAATCTTGGTCAAATCCTAGGTTTGACCATGGTTTAAACAAGTTTAAATCATGAATATGAAAAATTAAGCATCTATCCTTCTCAGTCACTCCAAAATGTAGCTCTTGGGAGGGTTTTTGAAATTTCCATGTTTGAAACTGATACGTCTCAAACGTATCCATAATTTCTTATGTTCCATGCTAGTTTTATGACAATACTCACATGTTTTATACACACTTTACATCATTTATATGCATTTTCTGGCACTAACCTATTAACGAGATGCCGAAGCGCCAGTTCCTGTTTTGTGCTGTTTTTGGTTTCAGAAATCCTACAAAGGAAATATTCTCGGAATTGGATGAAACAAACGCCCAGGTCTTATTTTTCGATGGAGCTTCTAGAAGACTGAAGGAGATACGAAGTGGGGCCACGAGGTGGCGACACCATAGGGCGGCACGGCCAAGGAGGGGCCCACGCTGACCTATGGTGTGGGCCCCTCGAGCGCCCCCCCGACTCTGCCCTTCCGCCTACTTAAACTCTCCGTCGCGAAAACCTGTTGCGGTCAGAAACCCACCGGCGAGCAGCGACGGGCAACACAGGAGAGCCGGGAACAACTTAGGGCTGCGGCTGGCCCTGGTCCCTCCGAGCGACGGCCCGCAAAGAACTCCGGCACGCACGTCCGATGCTAGTGCAAGGGCGTGCCACCTGACCTATACACGGTCGGGAAGGTGATGGAGATGCCTCGGTTAGTTTCCTCGCATGGCATACACGTAAACATTAAATACGAGCCTCGATCGGCTCTCGAGGTTGTCTCGTGAATCGGCTCAAGGAGCCGATCCACCCATGATTCGTACGAGGTGCACGAATATATGGTGGTCCTGCTTGATCAAGATAAAGCTAAAACGATCTACGACGATTTAGGATTTTCACCGCATAATCGGATCATCCTACTCACGATTGGGCCTCGCGGTCACGCACGGTGATCGTAAGCCGATCCTAGACAAGGCCTAAAAACCAACACGAGGTTGATCCCCGGAACATCCTGTCTAGGGCTAGCAAACTACACCCTACGCGTCGCTGGATCCTCCAACCCTTTATAAGGCCTAACTATTGCGAGATATTAAACTAATCCTTGAAGAACAAGGAGCAACCGTAACGGATCGGATCTACTAAATAATGATCAAGCGGGTGCCGCCCCTACACCTAAGATAGGTGTAAGGGCGGCCAGATGTATAAGGGTTGCACGACGATAGCATATGATACGAAGAACAATGCTAACCCTAACACATCTGAGATAACTACGTTGCTCGCCATCAAAAAGGCTTCAGTACGAGCAACGCATGGCAATGAATAAACTTGTACTGCCTAGATCGCAAGATGCGATCTAGGCAGCATGATGCTTACCCGGAAGAAACCCTCGAGACGAAGGAGTTGGCGATGCGCCTAGATTGATTTGTGGTGAACGTTGGTTGTTGTTTATTTCATAAACCCTAGATACATATTTATAGTCCGTAGACTTTCTAACGTGGGAATAATCCCAACCGTGCACGAGCCAAACTCTATCGTATCCTACTATATTACAGATACATGGGCAAACTAGCCCAAACTTCGTATAAAAGGCCGATTCACACATATTCTTCCATGTATAATCTTCAAGTCCATCTTGATCGCGGCCCACCTCTGACTCGGTCAAATTCTGGTGATAACACATGCCCCTCTGGTTTTGGAATTGATAATTCCAAAATCACTCTGCTTTTCTCCGTCGGGTCATGTCGTGGCAGAGCAGAACCGTCGCAGTATCCTTCATCATGATGCCTCGTCTTCTCAACTTCTCTGCAAAACTTGATAGCTCTAGCATCACTTCCTCGGAAACTGCAATGGCATTAAATCTCCACTAGGCTCCTCTTTATTTAACTGTGCCGATTGATTAGCCCTCTTCATCCCCTTCCTCTGTCCTAGCTATCGGCACCGAAAAAGCCCTCTTTTCCTGTAGCAGTGTCTTCCTCTTCCTCCGTCTCCTCCGGCCTCTCCCTCCAGTCTTCATCCTCGAGCGAGCCGGAGCGGAACTTTGATCATGTGCCAGACGGCCCACCCGAAGCACTCGTCGGGTCAGATGGCGACCTGCCTCTGACCGATGGGGAAGACGACCTCAAGTTCCTCATCGAAGGGGAGCTGATAAGCGAAAGCGAAGACGACCTCCATCCCTGGGTGAAACCCACCTCCTCCGACGGGAAGGAGGAAGAAGAAGAAGTAGAGGAAGACGAGGAAAAGGAGAAGGATGATCCCTCCTCCTCCGCTAAGCATCCGCCGGCAAAGCTATGCCGCGCCTGGGCGGACAGCGAGGACGATGATGATGACGAGGGGGAAGAGGAACAGGAGGAGGATGAATCCTCCTCCTCCGCCGGATATCCGCCGGCAAAGAGCTTTCGCTCTTGGGCGGACAGCAAGGATGATGATGATGACGAGGAAGAAGAAGCTTCGGCCTAGGGCTGGGGCAGCAGCGACGAGGAACTCCCTGGAAGCAGCGCCGACGGCAGCTACAACGGCGGCGATGAGGACAACGACGACTAGTAGAGTAGGACTAGTAGTAGCAGTGCACTAGGCATCGGATCCCCCCCTTTTGAGAGCCATCGGCTCTTTCCTGTAAAGCCGCTCCTTTGGATCAATAAGAATTGTTCTTCCAATTTGTGTTTTAATTAATCCAATTTCAAGCCTTCCGCTCGCCACACCAAGACCGATAGCAACGTATCGGATTTTTCTTTTAGACGCCCATGAAGCCAGACTCAGATATTGATTAGACCGTCAGTCAAGCACTTCTCAAATTCAGACTGTGATTTGATATCTAACCATAATATTTCGCAATCCTATAGCTGATGGCTGTTCATCGGCTATTTTGAGAATCCAGTCTCCTTCATTTCTTGCAGCAACAGGACGGTCCAAACCCTGTAAATAACGATGGCTTCCTTTTCTGGCTCCTCTCCGTAGCTCTAGCAGTCTCCTTCTGCAACAACTCACCGCTTTCGGAGAAGGTTATGATGCAGGGTCCGCCGATGCAACTCCAATCGGCTCCTAAAAATAGAGTGTTTACCAAATCAGCTGCCCCCCGAGCCTCAGTTAAAGTGAGAACAGTGGCGAGGATGCACAGTTCAGTCCAAACAGCTTCGAACTCAGGTAATTCTGAGACAGCCACCACACAGAATCAGCCAAACTTGCCCCCATTGACCACCTTTCTTCTGCTGAAAGCCGATGTTGCAGACGAAACACCAACAGCTTAATGAGAAAGAGGCTGCCTTGCATGCCCAAAACTGATGATTCTGACAGTACCGCTGAATTGGTGCAAAATTGGCTCCTTGCAACCCAGGCAGCTCTCATTGTTCACCCCTTCACGGGAGCAGAAGGCCTTGAAGCTGACCTGAAGACCGTCTTGGCGAAAATCCGCGTTTTGAACACGCAGCTGGTAGATCTTGTGTAACTGTACTAGAGTCGATGGCTGGGCATCGGCTTCGTTTCTTAGTTTTAAAGTCAATGTCCCTGCATCGGCTGTATACCAACCATGAGAAATTTTTTTTTTACTGGTCGATTTTTCCTATCGGCCCCCAATGTTTCACTGCACACATGTTTACCTGCGTATGTTCATCTGTCTAAGTGCCCCCCGAGCCGATTCTTTCAAGTAATTGAGGGTATCGGCTCTTCAGGCATCCTCTGTTGGATCAACGCTGAACCCAGGCAAAACGTATGTCGAGAATGATTTTGGCCGATTGCTAGAATCGGCCTCCTTTTTCATTGCAATGTTTGACGACGGTTGCAACTTCTTGGAGTTCTACTGTAGCTACGTGACATGCTTGAGATGAGACCTTCGCTCTCCATTTTTTGGGGCCGATCGCAGGGATCGGCCTCGCCACGTGCGTCCATCGTCTTTGACCTTGCTACTCCGTCAGGACATGGACACAATGTGTGTGTCAGCCGATGTTTCATCATCGGCTTTCCTTTGCTTGGGGCGCCACTCCATTTTCTGTGGTCGACCCTCTTCATCTAGGGTTCGCTGAATTTTCGCGGCCAGATCAGGCCGCGCCTTCCTTAGTGTGTGCAGGTATAACCTTTCGGCTTCCTCCAAGCTGCGCAATCGCTGAACCCTACGCTTTTGGGAGCGGCTGAGTCCATCAGGGCACCACCTTGGCCGGTGGTACTTGTCTTCTTCTTCTTCATTGTCTTCCAAATCCTCGAGATCTACTCGAGGGGACTCAGCGTGCTTGATTCGAGGCGGGAGAGGCCCTAAGCGTTGGAACACGGACACATTAGCTGCCTCCTTCTTCTTCTGTTTACATTCTGGGCAATTGCCGATTGTAGGCAATCGGCTCATTCCTGAATCCCAGCAGTGTCTGAAGAAGGGACAGTCCCAGTGCCTATCTTCGTCGTCTTGCTCCCTTGCCTTTTCCTTGGCACGGCGCTCGTACTCCTCCTCATTGCGATCATGCCGACGATGTCTCCTGGCGTCCCTAGCCAGACGGTCTCTATCATCATCGTCGCTGGATCGTCGGCGTTGGCTATATTGACTCACATACTTATTGAGGAGGTGATCAGAGAGAGGTCATTGATATCTTATGTTCCTCACTTCTCCCTCTGTGACGTAGCGCTTGCCATCGTGACGGAGCCGATCGCGTGGAGCGGCCTCCTCTGTGTCCTTGCTACGAGACCAGCTGCCCTCGTCTCCATCCTTGGCAGCATGGTGTCCAGGTCCTACCATGTTGATGCTGAACGATGATCCTGGCTGGCAACCTTCAGGGTAAGTGCACTCCACCATGTTAACGGCGGGGAAGGGGTGGGTGTCGACCTTCATGGCGTACTGGTTGAAAATCAGACGTCCTTGTTCTATCGCCATTTGGATCTGCTGGCGCCACACCCTGCAGTCGTTGGTGGCATGGGAGAACGAGTTATGCCATTTGCAGTATGGCTTTCCGTTCAGCTCCTGCACCGTGGGGAGTTTGAGGCCTTCGGGTAACTTCAACTGCTTCTCCTTGAGTAAGAGGTCGAAGATTTGCTCAGTTTTAGTCACGTCAAAATCAAACCCTCTGGGCGGACCTGGTGGCTTAACCCATTTACAGGACACGGGGGTTGCCCCGAGTCCATTCAGCCACCGCTACTTCTTGATCTCCCGCGAGCCTTCGTCTTCATCCGCCTCAACCAGGACTACCGCACGCTTGAATTTGTCCCGGTACAAGTCCGGGTGGCGCTGTTCATATGCCGACAGCTTCGAACCACGTGCGCCGGTGAAGGGTAGTCTGCTTGGGAGGCCATGTCCTTGATTGGTGATGCAAGGCCCACCACTGCCAACTCGACTGCTTCCTTTTCAGTCACACGAGCCGAATAACATCGGTTCCTTAGATTTCTAAAGCGCTGGACGTATTCTGCCACAGTTTCTCCACGCTTCTGACGTATTTGTGCCAGATCGGCAAGGCCAGACTCGGAAGCCTCTGAGTGATACTGCATGTGGAACTGTTCTTCCAACAGCTTCCAAGTCCGGATCGAGTCCGGTGGCAACGAAGTGTACCACCCGAAAGCCGATCCCGTGAGGGACTGTGCGAAGAACCTGACGCGTAGTGGATCCGACGCTGAGGCCGTTCCTAGCTGTGCCAAATATCGGCTCACATGCTCGATGGAGCTGGAACCATCTGATCCATTAAATTTGGAGAAATCAGGGAGCCGATACTTGGGTGGTAGCGGGACCAACTCGTACTCGTCGGGGTACGGCTTGGAATAGCCGATTGTCCTCCTTTTTGGCACCATGCTGAACTGGTCTCTCAGGATCGTACTGATTTGATCCGCGGTACTGGCTGCAGGAGTCGAACTCTGAAGATTCGCCGGGGTGGCGTACTTAGCCAGCCATGCTTGCTTTTCCAGCTCTGAGCCAACTGCAGGAGCTGAGCTCTGGAGGTTTGTCGGAGTGGCATATTTAGCTAGCCACGTCTCCTTCTCAAGATCTGTCGCTGAAGTTCCCCCTGCTTTTCCAGAAGTCCCTGCTGTTGCGGCCTGGTTTGTGAGTGCCCGATTACCGCTAGCCTCGGCACGTATGTGCACATGTACCCGTGAGGGATCTCCTTAGGCGCCTCATGCAAGAACCGGCGGTCACTAGGGTCACCACCGATCTTGTAGACGACGAATGCCGGTGAACTCGGCACTTCGGTGCTGCCAACGCGAATGGCAGCGGTGGACGGGACCGGAGTGGCATCTCTCCTTGGTATGTCCCGAGAGCTGGTCCTGACGGAGAGTACTGGTGCCTCATGATCTCCTGGATCACCCGAAGAGCGACGCGCTCCAAAGTGTTCACCAGGTTCTCAGAGTGGCGGTGCAGCGAGTGAGCCACCATGTAGTTGATCTCCTGACGCAGGGACCTGGTGCGTTCTTCTGATGGGGCGGATAGGTCTATTCCATCGAGCGCACCTTCGGGCGAGAACCCTTTCCACCCGATGCCGTGTGAACGGGTTCGTGAAAAGAGCCGATGAGGTCGGCTTCGAGGATCGTTTTGACCTCGTCATACTTCTTCTTGAGCTCCTCGGTCAGATCCTCGTACGTGACTGGGGTGCCGTCCGCCATCTCAGATGTAGATGGCGATGTGGTTGACGTCGAAGCTTGTCCCAACGGGCGTGCCAAAATGTGTTGCGGTCAGAAACCCACCGGCGAGCAGCGACGGGCAACACAGGAGAGCCGGGAACAACTTAGGGCTGCGGCTGGCCCTGGTCCCTCCGAGCGACGGCCCGCAAAGAACTCCGGCACGCACATCCGATGCTTGTGCAAGGGCGTGCCACCTGACCTATACCTGGTCAGGAAGGTGATGGAGATGCCTCGCTTAGTTTCCTGCATGGCATACATGTAAACATTAAATACGAGCCTCGATCGGCTCTCAGGTTGTCCTGTGAATCGGCTAAGGAGCCGATCCACCCATGATTCGTACGAGGTGCACGAATATATGGTGGTCCTGCTTGATCAAGATAAAGCTAAAACGATCTACGATGATTTAGGGTTTTCACCGCATAATCGGATCATCCTACTCATGATTGGGCCTCGCGGTCACGCACGGTGATCGTAAGCCGATCCTAGACAAGGCCTAAAAACCAACACGAGGTTGATCCCCGGAACATCCTGTCTAGGGCTAGCAAACTACACCCTACGCGTCGCTGGATCCTCCAACCCTTTGTAAGGCCTAACTATTGCGAGATATTAAACTAATCCTTGAAGAACAAGGAGCAACCGTAACGGATCGGATCTACTAAATAATGATCAAGCGGGGTGCCGCCCCTACACCTAAGATAGGTGTAAGGGCGGCCAGATGTATAAGGGTTGCACGACGATAGCATATGATACGAAGAACAATGCTAACCCTAACACATCTGAGATAACTACGTTGCTCGCCATCAAAAAGGCTTCAGTACGAGTAACGCATGGCAACGAATAAACTTGTACTGCCTAGATCGCAAGATGCGATCTAGGCAGCATGATGCTTACCCGGAAGAAACCCTCGAGACGAAGGAGTTGGCGATGCGCCTAGATTGATTTGTGGTGAACGTTGGTTGTTGTTTATTTCATAAACCCTAGATACATATTTATAGTCCATAGACTTTCTAACGTGGGAATAATCCCAACCGTGCACGAGCCAAACTCTATCGTATCCTACTATATTACAGATACATGGGCAAACTAGCCCAAACTTCGTATAAAAGGCCGATTCACACATATTCTTCCATGTATAATCTTCAAGTCCATCTTGATCGCGGCCCACCTCTGACTCGGTCAAATTCTGGTGATCACAAAACCCTATTACCGAGAGCCACGATACGGAAAAAGTTCCAGAGACGCCGCCGCCGCCAATCCCATCTCGGGGGATTCAGGAGATCGCCTCCAGCGACCTCGCCGGAGAGGGGAATCATCACCGGAGGGCTCTACATCACCATGCCCGCCTCCGGATTGATGCGTGAGTAGTTCATCCTTGGATTATGGGTCCATAGCAGTAGCTAGATGGTTGTCTTCTCCTCATTGTGCTATCATGTTAGATCTTGTGAGCTGCCTATCATGATCAAGATCATCTATTTGTAATGCTACATGTTGTGTTTGTTGGGATCCGATGAATATTGAATACTATGTCAAGTTGATTATCAATCTATCATATATGTGTTGTTTATGTTCTTGCATGCTCTCCGTTGCTAGTAGAGGCTCGGCCAAGTTGATACTTGTGACTCCAAGAGGGAGTATTTATGCTCGATAGTGGGTTCATGCCTCCATTGAATGCTGGGACGAAGTGACGAAAGTTCTAAGGTTGTGGATGTGCTGTTGCCACTAGGGATAAAACATCAATGCTCTGTCTAAGGATATTTGTGTTGATTACATTACGCACCATACTTAATTCAATTGTCTGTTGTTTGCAACTTAATACTAAAAGGGGTGCGGATGCTAACCCGAAGGTGAACTTTTTAGGCATAGATGCATGCTGGATAGCGGTCTATGTACTTTGTCGTAATGCCCTGATTAAATCTCATAGTAATCATCATGATATGTATGCATCTCTATTTGTCAATTGCCCAACTGTAATTTGTTCACCCAACATGCTATTTCTTATTGGAGAGACACCACTAGTGAACTGTGGACCCCGGTCTATTCTTTTACATCTGAAATACAATCTATCGCAAACTCTGTTCTCTCGTTGTTTTCTACAAGCAAACATCATTCTCCACACCATACGTTTAATCCTTTGTTTACAGCAAGCCGGTGAGATTGACAACCTCACTGTTAAGTTGGGGCAAAGTATTTTGGTTGTGTTGTGCAAGTTCCACGTTGGCGCCGGAATCCCTGGTGTTGCGCCGCACTACACTCCTCCGCCAACAACCTTCACGTGGCCTTCATCTCCTACTGGTTCGATAACCTTGGTTTCATACTGAGGGAAAACTTGCTGCTGTACGCATCACACCTTCCTCTTGGGGTTCCCAACGGACGTGTGCTTCACGCGTTATCAAGCTCTTTTTCTGGCGCCGTTGCCGGGGAGATCAAGACACGCTGCAAGGGGAGTCTCTCACATCCAATCTCTTTACTTTGTTATTGTCTTGCTTTACTTTATTTTATTTTCTGTTTTGTTTGCTTTCTCTATATCAAAAACACAAAAAAATTAGTTACTTGCATTTACTTTATTTACCTTTTGTTTATTTCATCATGTTTCATCCTAAGTTCACTCTGAAAGATATACCGGTAGGGCAAGGGTCTAACATTGGAAGAGATAATATAGAAATTTTTTTCACCCATGTTAGTATGGTTGAAGATTTTGAAGATAGACACTTGGTAAAAGTTGTTCCTACTTATGAAAGTGCTACTGCCTCTTTAGTACACATGTCGGAAACTAGATTCGTTAATCTTAATCCTATAATTCAACATATGTTTCTTACACTCTCTTATATGGAAAGGGGAGAAAAGAGAGATTTTCTTCTAGAGGTCCTTCTTAGAGAATTTGGTGATATAGCTAAAGAAGCTAGAATTTTTTTTATTAAACATAAGAGGCTTGGCTTTTATACCGATTTTGCAAAAACACTTGAAAAAATGGACATGGATAGATTAAAGTACACTAATAACATCAATGGTGAGGGGGAGATTAAAGTACCAATACCTCATAAACTCATGGGAATGCATGAAGCTCTAGAAAATAACTATGCTTGGCTTGTTCCTGAAAATTTGTTTGATGAGGATAGTAAGCTGATACGTCTCGAAT
>NW_025901430.1:0-35064 GCF_022539505.1 Lolium rigidum
CGGATTCCGACGCGGAGTACAGCCTCCAGTAACGACGTAGGACCGATACGTCTCCGACGTATCGATAATTTCTTATGTTCTATGCCATATTATTGATGATACCTACATGTTTTATGCACACTTTATGTCATATTCGTGCATTTTCTCGGAACTAACCTATTAACAAGATGCCGAAGTGCCAGTTCCTGTTTTCTGCTGTTTTTGGTTTCAGAAATCCTAGTAACGAAATATTCTCGGAATTGGACGAAACGAAGACCCAGGTGCCTATTTCGCCACGAACCTTCCAGAAGACCGAAGAGCATACGAAGTGGGGCCACGAGGTGGCCAAACCACATGGCGGCGCGGCCAAGGGGGCCCGCGCCGCCCGTGGTGTGGGCCCTCGTCGGCCCCCGACTCTGCCCTTCCGCCTACTTAAAGCCTTCGTCGCGAAACCCACGATGCGAAAAACCACGATACGGAAAACCTTGCCGAGACGCCGCCGCCGCCGATCCCATCTCGGGGGATTCTGGAGATCTCCTCCGGCACCCTGCCGGAGAGGGGATTCATCTCCCGGAGGACTCCACACCGCCATGGTCGCCTCCGGAGTGATGAGTGAGTAGTTCACCCCTGGACTATGGGTCCATAGCAGTAGCTAGATGGTTGTCTTCTCCTCATTGTGCTTCATTGTTGGATCTTGTGAGCTGCCTAACATGATCAAGATCATCTATCCGTAATTCTATATGTTGTGTTTGTCGGGATCCGATGGATAGAGAATACCATGTCATGTTAATTATCAAGTTATTACATATGTGTTGTTTATGATCTTGCATGCTCTCCGTTACTAGTAGAGGCTCGGCCAAGTTTTTGCTTTTAACTCCAAGAGGGAGTATTTATGCTCGATAGTGGGTTCATGCCCGCATTGACACCTGGGACGATGACGTGAAAGTTCTAAGGTTGTGTTGTCTTGTTGCCACTAGGGATAAAACATTGGCGCTATGTCCGAGGATGTAGTTGTTGATTACATTACGCACCATACTTAATGCAATTGTCCGTTGCTTTGCAACTTAATACCTGGAAGGGGTTCGGACGATAACCTGAAGGTGGACTTTTTAGGCATAGATGCGGTTGGATGGCGGTCTATGTACTTTGTCGTAATGCCCAATTAAATCTCACTATACTTATCATGTCATGTATGTGCATTGTTATGCCCTCTCTATTTGTCAATTGCCCGATCGTAATTTGTTCACCCAACATTCTTTAATACTCTGAAATACAAATCTGTCTGCAATACTTGTTTTTACTATTTTCTCTCGCAAACAATCATCTTCCACACAATACGGTTAATCCTTTGTTACGGCAAGCCGGTGAGATTGACAACCTCAACTGTTTCGTTGGGGCAAAGTACTTTGGTTGTGTTGTGCAGGTTCCACGTTGGCGCCGGAATCCCTGGTGTTGCGCCGCACTACATCCCGCCGCCATCAACCTTCAACGTGCTTCTTGGCTCCTCCTGGTTCGATGCGCATCATACCTTCCTCTTGGGGTTGCCCAACGAACGTGTGAAATACACGCCATCAAGGACCCACGGTTGAAGGAGGAGTACAGCGAGCACGACCTCCGGATCTTGGAGGCTTCCCAACGGAAGTTCTGCGAGGATAGGGCTCATCGCCATTATGAGGCGTTCGCCCGCCAGCAAGCGATACTCTTCTTCTAGAAGGAGATTTCTCGGCTAAGGACTGAACCGCTGGGACAGCGCCGCCGGCAAGGTCTTTTGACGGCGTCCGCCATGCTCCAACGCCTGAAGCGCGAACAGTGGCTGCGCCAGTGATGATGTGCTGGGTATTCATTTTCAACCTGTGTATTCATTTTGCCAAATCCTCATGTATTTGCCAAATTTTTCCCTGATTTATGAGGAAATTCTAAGGTTTTGTCAAAATCTTGGGTATTCAGCTGCATACGCAAGAATACCCCTGGCGCCGCCCCTGTCGCGAATCATGGGATGAGAAGCGGGCACGGACGTAGGCAGCATAGGCGAAGAACGAGGACGAGGCAGACCCGTCGCGCGCCCCAACCGACGTCCATTAGATTAGGATTAAGTTTAAGTTTTATTTAGGCCTCCCCAACCGACGGCATCACTTGTGTTCATGTAGTATTATTATGGTGGTGTACTTGTGTTCATGTACTTGCTTCAGACATGTACTGTTGTGTTTGTTGAAGGAGACATGCATCACCCTTTCTTGGTGATGTCTTCTTGTAGCCCTTGTCAAATTAAATTCCTCTGATACTAATGGGAGGGCTTGCTCACCACACACGTCAGGATGAAGTGGAGAGAAACTACTCGTCCCTTGTTGGACACGGACCATTGGAAACTTATTTTCATTATCAATCCTACGTATTATTTTTGTGGCATATATCTTATATTACACCTTGTCAGTGCCCATGATGATGGACTTGGGTGTCTAGGAAGGAGGACACTAGCGAATAAACAAACCGGTCAGCCAAAGCTGGGCAGCCGATGAAAAGTATGATCAAGTGCGAATCGTCGAAATTGCAATACAATAATTTCCGGGCAAAATAATTGTTGATATGAACTTGAAATACAATAATTTCCGAGCTGCTTGTTGGCCCCACCCCATTTTTTAAATCTTTTCTTCCTTATCCCCATAGCAGCTACTTGCAGCCATTGATACACCAGCGAGGTGATCTCTATGATAGGCACGGTTTTAGTAAGACAGCAAGTTGTAGATAGCTAACCATGAGACACATGCCTCTCTAGTTGAGACGACTGATCGAGCTCGCTCTTGTGATTGGGCTCCAATGGTCGAGGTGAGTCACAGCTGCAATGACAGAGGTTTGTGCTTGGATGTAGGCACTGGGATAGAATTAATTAGCAAGAGGCGTAACTAGCACTAGATGGAGAAGGCATAGTACACATATCGGACACGAAGTCGCGTCTGGCGAGCAGCTCGCATTCACTTGCATCAGTGCGGTACAACAAAGATGATGAAGAAGGATTGGAGCTTTGAAGGTAGTCAGAAAAGTTAGTACAAAAAATAATACGTGCAAAACTTAACCTGTATAAATGCACATGCATGGATAATTTTAATTTCTGCATGAGAAAGACATGTCAATTTTCAGTAAGACATGGTTTGATTTGTCAAATTTGATGCTCCTTAATGCATTTTAAGTGAAGATTACAGGTTTATTCATTATAATTGCCGATTTTTAACGTTACGTGCAGCTGACTAGCAAACTATAAGTGTGTGATTGCTTGCTTCCAAAATAAGGATATGTAATCATTTTGTATAAGGTAGTCCCAATTAGTCGTTATATTGCAGAACTTAAAGAGTTTTGAGAGATTCAACTCGTTGCTACTCCATAAAAATGGTCATGTTGACAAATTTGATCCAGTGTTGAACAGAGCCAGAAACATTTCTAAAACTTGAGCATGGAAGAGGCTAGGGGTAAATGCCCCAAGGCCAGCCGAGCCTATCGTAGGTGCCGTCGCGAGGCCGATGTGCTCGTCGCCGGTACGTATCTCCGCTTAATAGGTACCTTAATTTGGGCGCGCGCGGACGCTGCGCTACCCCGAGCTCGAGACGCCGCCGTACCGCTAGCTCGACCATGGCGGCGGCGGCGGAAGGTAAAGCTCCTCGCCGACAAACATATTGGGCACAAATGGGCAACCTTCGGTAACCCATGTTCCATTTTTTTTGTCGGGATAACCCCATGTACCACCTTCCCAATAGAAAAAGTACTGTTCAACCTTCCCTCGTTGGGCCCAATATTTTACTTTTGGGTTGCCAACGAACATCTACATGGTAATTGTTATCGAGTCTACTTGCTCCACTTGTCGAAGCCCAATAACTACAAATGGGCCTTTCTGCTCATGCAATTTAGGCCCTTTTCTAATGAAACACAGATCCTATGATTGGCAAAAAAAAACATGGAGAGTCTACATAAAAGTTGTTTTTATTTATTTTGAATTAGGGTTCCAATTTTTGAAACTGCTCATGCACAATATGAAAATCCTTTATCGCTCCATAACCACATGGATAACGGTATTTTTACAAATTCATAAAGTGGATTTGAAATTTAAAACATATCCTGATAATTCCATGATTTAATCTATCAACTTGCAAGATCTTGGATCGAAAGAGCTTGTATTAGTCTGCAAAAATAATACTGATAAACCTGTCGTTAACAAGAAATGAAGGTTTATCGTTCAGAGAGGATGCCATGTGGGACCCATGAGACAGTAGCGTCCTCAACGTTTCAAAGAAAAAGGCAAGTAGCCCGAAAATAGGGGTAAAAAATAAATCCTAGAAAGGAAACATTTATAGTTCATAGAGGCTGACATGTGGGACCGATCTGCCAGCAGCATCCTCATCATTTCGAAGTCGGCAGGGATCAGAAGAAAAAGGCTAATAGCCAGAAATTAGGGGTCAAAAATAAATCCAAAAAGGAAACTTTTATTGTTCATAGAGGATGACATGTGGGACCGACCTGCCGACAGCGTTTCAAAGGTGGCGGGGATCAAAAGAAAAAGGCAAATAGCCGGAAATTAGGGGTAAAAAATAAATCCAACAAAGGAATGGTTTATTGTTCATAGATGCTGACATGTGGGACCCTTGAGCCACCTGCGACCTCAATTTCAAAGGCGGCATATGATCGAAAGAAAAAGGCAAGTGACCAAAAATCAGGGGGTAAAAAAATCTAAGAAAAGAAACTTTATTGTACATAGAGGATGACATGCGGGTCCCATGAGCCAGCACCTTACTCAACTTTACAGAGGCGGCATGAGATCGAAAGAAAAAGGAAAGTGACCAAATATCAGGAGCAAAAAATAATCCAAGAAAAGAAACTTTTATTGTACATAGAGGATGGCATATGGGTCCCACTTATACAAGCTCTTTCGCTCCAAGATCTTGCAAGTTGATTGTACATAGAGGATGACATGCGGGCCCCTTGTGTCGCAGACTTACTCAACGTTTCCAAGGCGGCGGGGGATCAAAAGAAAAAGGAAGTAGCCAGAAATTAGCGGTCAAAAATAACTCCAAGAAAGGAAACTTTTATTGTTCATAGAGGATGACATGCGGGACCC
This sequence comes from Lolium rigidum, assembly GCF_022539505.1. Taxonomy (NCBI): domain Eukaryota; kingdom Viridiplantae; phylum Streptophyta; class Magnoliopsida; order Poales; family Poaceae; genus Lolium; species Lolium rigidum. The sequence continues at coordinate 5,081 of NW_025901430.1, forward strand.
ATGCGCTAGCAGCTTCCTCAGCGTTTCAAAGGCGGCATGAGATCGAAAGAAAAAGACAAGAGACCAAATATCAGGAGCCAAAAATAATCCAAGAAAAGAAAACTTTATTGTACATAAAAGATTACATGCGGGTCCCATTTTGCAGCAGCGGTGTCAACGTTTCAAATGCGGCTTGAGATCAAAAGAAAAAGAGTAGCCAGAAATTAGGGAGTAAAAAAAACTCCAGAAATTAGGATGGCATGCGGGTCCCATGAGTCCGCAACTTACTCAACGTTTCAAACGTGGCATGAGATCGAAAGAAAAAAGGAAATAGCCAAAAATAAGAGGGTGAAAAAAATCGAAGAAAAGAAACTTTTATAATACCGAGGATGACATGTGGGTCCCATGAGCCAGCAGCTTCCTCAATGTTTCAGAGGCTGCATGAGATCGAAAGAAAAAGGCAAGTGACCAAAAATAAGGGTGTAAAAAAAATCCAAGAAAAGAGACTTGATTGTACATAGAGGATGACATGTGGGACCCATGAGGTAGCAGCATACTCAACGTTTCCATGGCAGCACAGGACCAACAAAAAAAGAGGGAGTAGCCAGAAATCAGGGGGACAATAAAATTCAAGAAAAGAAAGATTTCAATTGGGCTGCATCTGGCCGTCTGGGCCTTCGAACTATCTTGCTGGACGCCTTTGGACTCGTACAGTTTCAGCCCACTCCAAAACAGGAAAGTCCTATGCTTCGCAAAAACAAAAACAAGGAGATTCAACATATAAATTTGTTTATTTAATAATAAAGATTTATTTTTTTCGGTTGCAACAGCTCAGAGCGAAATACACTGTTTATTGTGTGCAAAATAATCAAGATATCACATGTTTCTTGTACGGGGAGGCTGGCATCGGGGACCCATGAGCCAGCAGGGTCGTCAACGTTTTAAAGACTAGCGAGAGGATCGAAAGAAAAAATAAACCAAAAATCTGTTGGTAAAAAATCCAAAAAAATAAACATTTTTCGTTCTGAGAGGATGACATGCGGGACCCATGAGGCAGCAGCATCCTCAACGTTTCCAAGGCGACACAGGATTTAAAAAAAGGCAAAATAGCCAGAAATTAGAGGTCAAAATAACTCCAAGAAAGGAAAGGTTTATTGTTCATATAGGCTGACATGTGGGACCCATGAGCCAGCAGAATCCTCAACGTTTCAAAGGCGGCAGGGGATCAAAAGAAAAAGGTAGTAGCCAGAAATTGGGGGTAAAAAATAACTCCATGAAAGGAAACTTTTATTGTTCGTAGAGGATGACATGCGGGACCCATGAGCCAGCAGCCTCAACGTTTCAAAGTCGGCATGAGATCGAAAGAAAAAGGCAAGTGACCAAATACAGGAGCCAAAGATAATCCAAGAAAAGAAACTTTATTGTACATAGAGGATGACATGCGGGTCCCATTTAGCAGCAATCGTATCAACGTTTGAGAGGCGGCAGGCGATCGAAAGAAAAAGGCAAGTGACCAAATATGAGGTGCCAAAAAAAATCCAAGAAAATAAAGTTTTATAGTACATAGAGGATGACATGCGGGTCCCATTTAGCATCAGCGGTATCACCGTTTGAGAAGCGGCAGGGGATCAAAAGAAAAAAAAGGAAATAGCCAGAAATTAATTAGGGGTCAAAAATAAATCCACCAAAGGAAACTTTTATTGTTCATAGAGGATGACATGTGGGACCGACCTACCAACAGCGTCCTCATCGTTCATAAAGAAAAAGGCAAGTGACCAAATATGAGGTGCCAAAAACAATCCAAGATTTATTGTACATAGAGGATGACATGCGGGTCCCATTTTGCAGCAGCTGTCAAAAGAAAAAGAAAGTAGCTAGAAATTAGGGGTAAAAAAACTCCAAGAAAGGAAAGCTTTATCGTTCATACGAGCTGACATGTGGGACCTATGAGCCAGCAGAGTCGTCAACGTTTCAAAGGCGGCAGGGGATCAAAAGAAAAAGGAAATAGCCAAAAATCGGAGGGTGAAAAAACCCGAAGAAAATGAACTTTATAGTACATAGAGGATGACATGCGGGTCCCATGAGCCAGCAGGTTCCTCAACGTTTCAAACGTGGCATGAGATCGAAAGAAAAAGGCAAGTGACCAAATATCAGGATCCAAAAATAATTCAAGAAAAAGAAACTTGATTGTACATAGAGGATGACATGCGGGTCCCATTTTGCAGCAGCGGTATCACCGTTTGAGTGGCGACAGGGGATCGAAAGAAAAAGGAAAGTGACCAAATATCAGGAGCCAAAAATAATCCAAGAAAAGAAATTTTTATAGTACACAGAGGATGACATGCGGGTCCCATGAGCCTGCAGGTTCCTCAACGTTTCAAACGTGGCATGAGATCGCAAGAAAAAGGCAAGTGACCAAATATCAGGAGCCAAAAATATTCAAGAAAAGAAACTTGATTGTACATAGAGGATGACATGCGGGTCCCATTTTGCAAGCAGCGGTATCACCGTTTGAGAGGCGGCAGGGATCGAAAGAAAAAGGCAAGTGACCAAATATCGGGAGCCAAAAATAATCCAAGAAAAGAAATTTTTATAGTACATAGAGGATGACATGCGGGTCCCATGAGCCTGCAGGTTCCTCAACGTTTCAAACGTGGCATGAGATCGCAAGAAAAAGGCAAGTGACCAAACATCAGGAGCCAAAAATATTCAAGAAAATAAACTTGATTGTACATAGAGGATGACATGCGGGTCCCATTTTGCAGCAGCGGTATAACCGTTTGAGAGGCTGCACGGGATCGAAAGAAAAAAGGCAAGTGACCAAATATCAGGAGCCAAAAATAATCCAAGAAAAGAAATTTTATTGTACATAGAGGATGACATGCGGGTCCCATTTTGTAGCAGCGGTCTCAACATTTCCAAGGCGGCACAGGACCAAAAGAAAAATGAAGTAGCCAGAAATCAGGGGGTGAAAAAATCCAAGAAAAGAAAGATTTCAATTGGGCTGCATCTGGACATCTGGGCCTTCGAACTATCCTGCTGGGCCTTTTTACTCGTACAATTTCAGCCCACTCCAAAACAGGAAAGTTCGGATTTTTCTAAAAAAAACAGGAAAGTCCTTACTTCGCAAAAACACAAAACAAGGAGATTCAACATGTAAGTTTGTTTATGTAAAAATAAAGATTTAATTTATCCGTTTGCAATAGCTCAGAGCGCAATACACTGTTTATTGTCTGCAAAATAATCAAGATATCACATGTTTCTTGTACGGGGAGGCTGACATCGGGGACCCATGAGCCAGCAGCGTCGTCAACGTTTTAAAGGCGGCAGGGGATGGAAAAAAAACCAAAAATCTGTTGGTAAAAAATCCAAGAAAAGAAACATTTTTGTTCTGAGAGGATGACATGCGGGACCCATGAGGCAGCAGCATCCTCAGCGTTTATTGTTCATAGAGGTTGACATGTGGGACCCGTGAGCCAGCAGCACCCTGAACGTTTTAAAAGGTGCAGGAGATCGAAAGAAAAAATAAGCCAAAAATCGTTTGGTCAACAAAATCCAAGAAAAGAAACATTTACCGTTCTGAGAGGATGACATGCGGGACCCATGAGGCAGCAGCATCCTCAACGATTCCAAGGCGGCAGGGGATCAAAGGAAAAATGGAAATATCCCGAAATTAATTAGGGGTTCAAAATAAATCCATCAAAGGAAACTTTTATTGTTCACAGAGGATGACATGTGGGACCGACCTACCAGCTGCGTCGTCATCGTTTCAAAGGGGGCAGGAGATCAAAAGAAAAAGGCAAATAGCCAGAAATTAGGGGTCAAAAATAACTCCAAGAAAGGAAACTTTTATTTTTCATAGAGGATGACATGCGGGACCCATGAGCCAGCAGCTTACTCAACATTTCAAAGGCGGCATGAGATCGAAAGAAAAAGGCAAGTGGAAAAATATCAGGAGCCAAAGATAATCCAAGAAAAGAAACTTTATTGTACATAGAGGATGACATGTGGGTCCCAATTAGCAGCAGCGGTCTCAACGTTTCAAATGCGGCTTGAGATCAAAAGAAAAAGAAACTTGATTGTACATAGAGGATGACATGCGGGTCCCATGAGTCAGCAGCTTACTCAACGTTTCCAAGGCGGCAGGGGATCAAAAGAAAAAGGAAATAGCCAAAAATCAGAGGGTGAAAAAACCCAAGAAAATAAACTTTTATAGCACATAGAGGATGACATGCGGGTCCCATGAGCCAGCAGGTTCCTCAACGTTTCAAACGTGGCATGAGATCGAAAGAAAAAGGCAAGTGACCAAATATCGGGAGCCAAAAATAATTCAAGAAAAGAAACTTGAGTGTACATAGAGGATGACATGCGGGTCCCATTTAGCGACGACGGTATCACAGTTTGAGAGGCTGCACGGGATCGAAAGAAAAAGGCAAGTGACCAAATATCAGGAGCAAAAATAATCCAAGAAAAGAAATTTTATTGTACATAGAGGATGACATGCGGGTCCCATGAGCCTGCAGGGTCCTCAACGTGGCATGAGATCGAAAGAAAAATGCAAGTGACCAAATATCAGGAGCCAAAAATAATTCAAGAAAAGAAACTTGATTGTACATAGAGGATGACATGCGGGTCCCATTTAGCAGCAGCGGTATCACCGTTTGAGAGGCTGCACGGGATCGAAAGAAAAAGGCAAGTGACCAAATATGAGGTTCCAAAAAAATCCTAGAAAAGAAAGTTTTATAGTACATAGAGGATGACATGCGGGTCCCATTTAGCGACAGCGGTCTCACCGTGTGAGAGGCGGCAGGGGATCGAAAGAAAAAGGTAAGTGATCAAATATGAGGTGCCAAAAAAATCCAAGAAAAGAAAGTTTTATAGTACATAGAGGATGACATGCGGGTCCCATTTAGCAGCAGCGGTATCACCGTTTGAGAGGCGGCCGGGGATCGAAAGAAAAAGGCAAGTGACCAAATTTGAGGTGCCAAAAAAAACTCCAAGAAAAGAAAGTTGATTGCTCATAGAGGATGACATGCGGGTCCCAATTAGCAGCAGCGGTGTCAACGTTTCCAAGGCGGCAAGGGATCAAAAGAAAAAGGAAGTAGCCAGAAATCAGGGGGTCAAAAAAATCCAAGAATAGAAAGAATTTTGGTTCATAGAGGATGACATGCGGGACCCATGATCCTGCATCGTAAACGGCTCGATCGGAGAGCGTTGAACGAGATGGCGCGATGATACGTCTCCAACGTATCGATAATTTCTTGTGTTCCATGCCACATTATTGATGTTATCTACATGTTATATGCACACTTTATGTCATATTCGTGCATTTTCTGGAACTAACCTATTAACAAGATGCCGAAGTGCCAGTTCTCGTTTTACGCTGTTTTTGGTTTTAGAAATCCTAGTAACGAAATATTCTCGGAATCGGACGAAATCAACGCCAAAGATCTTAGAATCCCCGGAAGCATCCAGAACACACCAGAGAGCTCAGAGGGGGGCCACAGGCCCACCAAACCATAGGCTGGCGCGGCCGAGAGGGGGCCGCGCCGCCCTAGGGTTTGGGCCCCCTGTCAGCCCTCTGCGCCGCCTCTCCGCCTATATAAAGCCCCCGACCTAAAAACCTCGGGGCGTTCGACGAAACCACGAAACAACCTTCCGAGCCGCCGCCATCGCGAAGCCAAGATCCGGGGGACAGGAGTCTCCGTTCCGGCACCTGCCGGAGCGGGGAAGTGCCCCGGAAGGCTTCTCCATCGACACCGCTGCCATCTCCACCGCCATCTTCATCACCGCTGCTGCTCCCATGAGGAGGGAGTAGTTCTCCATCGAGGCTCGGGGCTGTACCGGTAGCTATGTGGTTCATCTCTCTCCTATGTGCTTCAATACAATAATCTCATGAGCTGCCTTACATGATTGAGATTCATATGATGATGCTTGTAATCTAGATGTCATTATGCTAGTCAAGTGAGTTTTACTTATGTGATCTCCGGAGACTCCTTGTCCCACGTGTGTAAAGGTGACAGTGTGTGCACCGTGTGGGTCTCTTAGGCTAGATTTCACAGAATACTTATTCACTCGTTGAATGGCATAGTGAGGTGCTTATTTATATCTCTTTATGATTGCAATGTGTTTGTATCACAATTTATCTATGTGCTACTCTAGTGATGTGTTACTAAAGTAGTTTTATTCCTCCTGCACGTGTGTAAAGGTGACAGTGTGTGCACCGTGTTAGTACTTGGTTTATGCTATGATTATGATCTCTTGTAGATTATGAAGTTAACTATTTCTATGATAATATTGATGTGATCTATTCCTCCTACATATGCATGAAGGTGACGAGTGTGCATGCTATGCTAGTACTTGGTTTAGTCTCGTTGATCTATCTTACACTAAAGGTTACTAAAATATGAGCATTATTGTGGAGCTTGTTAACTCCGGCATTGAGGGTTCGTGTAATCCTACGCAATGTGTTCATCATCCAACAAAAGTGTAGAGTATGCATTTATCTATTCTGTTATGTGATCAATGTTGAGAGTGTCCACTAGTGAAAGTCTAATCCCTAGGCCTTGTTCCTAAATACTGCTGAGTTACTACTCGCTTGTTTATTGTTTCTATCGTGTTACTACTCGTTGCAATATTACCACCATCAACTACACGCCGGCAAGCACTTTTCCGGCACCGTTGCTCACTGCTCATACTTATTTATACCACCTGTATTTCACTATCTCTTCGCCGAACTAGTGCACCTATTAGGTGTGTTGGGGACACAAGAGACTTCTTGCTTTGTGGTTGCAGGGTTGCATGAGAGGGATATCTTTGACCTCTTCCTCCCTGAGTTCGATAAACCTTGGGTATCCACTTAAGGGAAACTTGCTGCTGTTCTACAAACCTCTGCGCTTGGAGGCCCAACACTGTCTACAAGAATAGAAGCTCCCGTAGACATCAAGCAATTTTCTGGCGCCGTTGCCGGGGAGGAAAGGTAAAAAGGCACTCATACTACGGTCCCAGGTAAAGTATTTTTCTGGCGCCGTTGTGTGTGTGCTCGAAGCTATTTCCTTTAGATCCTGCAATTGCATCTTTTTGTTTCTTGTTTACACTAGTTTGGCATAATGTACAAGAGTGAGCTTCTTATTCTATTTCCTGATTTAAAACATGGATTGTTTGATGCGAAAATTAAAAAACCTATGAAATCTTATTTGCATGCTTGGTAGTAATATTAGTATGAACGCTTTGAACACCATTGTTGATAATGATATAGAAAGTTCTAAGCTTGGGGAAGTTGGTTTTCATGATATTTTTAGTCCCCCAAGCATTGAGGAGAAAATTTTCTTTGATGATACTTTGCCTCCTATTTGTGATGATTATAATAGTGGTCTTTTGGTACAACCTACTATGGAGAGTAAATTTTGTTGCGATTATACTATGCCTCCTACACTTGATGAGAATAATAATGATAGCTACTTTGTTGAATTTGCTCCCACTACAACTAATAAAATTGATTATGCTTATGTGGAGAGTAATAATTTTATGCATGAGATTCATGATAGGAATGCTTTATGTGATAGTTATATTGTTGAGTTTGCTCATGTTGCTACTGAAAGTTATTATGAGAGAGGAAAATATGGTTGTAGAAATTTTCATGTTACTAAAATGCCTCTCTATGTGCTTGAAAGTTTTGAAGCTACACTTGTTTTATCTTCCTATGCTTGTTACTTTGCTCTTCATGAACTTGTTTATTTACAAGATTCCTATGCATAGGAAGCATGTTAGACTTAAATGTGTTTTGAATTTGCCTCTTGATGCTCTCTTTTGCTTCAAATACTATTTCTTGCGAGTGCATCATTAAAGCTGCTGAGCCCATCTTAATGGCTAAAAAGAAAGAACTTCTTGGGAGATAACCCATGTGTTATTTTGCTACAGTACTTTGTTTTATATTTGTGTCTTGGAAGTTGTTTACTACTGTAGCAACCTCTCCTTATCTTAGTTTTGTGTTTTGTTGTGCCAAGTAAAGTCTTTGATAGTAAAGTAAGTACTAGATTTGGATTACTGCGCAGAAACAGATTTCTTTGCTGTCACGAATCTGGGTCTAATTCTCTGTAGGTAACTCAGAAAATTATGCCAATTTACGTGAGTGATCCTCAGATATGTACGCAACTTTCATTCAATTTGAGCATTTTCGTTTGAGCAAGTCTGGTGGCCTAATAAAATCCATCTTTACGGACTGTTCTGTTTTGACAGATTCTGCCTTTTATTTCGCATTGCCTCTTTTGCTATGTTGGATGAATTTCTTTGATCCATTAATGTCCAGTAGCTTTATGCAATGTCCAGAAGTGTTAAGAATGATTGTGTCACCTCTGAACATGTTAATTTTTATTGTCCACTAACCCTCTAATGAGTTGTTTCGAGTTTGGTGTGGAGGAAGTTTTCAAGGGTCAAGAGAGGAGGATGATATACTACGATCAAGAAGAGTGAAAAGTCTAAGCTTGGGGATGCCCCGGTGGTTCATCCCGGCATATATCAAGAAGACTCAAGCGTCTAAGCTTGGGGATGCCCAAGGCATCCCCTTCTTCATCGATAAATTATCAGGTTCCTTCTCTTGAAACTATATTTTTATTCGGTCACATCTTATGTGCTTTACTTGGAGCGTCCGTGTGCTTTTGTTTTTGTTTTTGTTTGAATAAATTGGATTACATCATGCTTGTGTGGGAGAGAGACACGCTCCGCTGGTTCGTATGAACACATGTGTTCTTAGCTCATAATATTCATGGCGAAGTTTCCTCTTCGTTAAATTGTTATATGGTTGGAATTGGAAAATGATACATGTAGTAATTGCTATAAATGTTTTGGGTAATGTGATACTTGGCAATTTTTGTGCTCATGTTTAAGCTCTTGCATCATATGCTTTGCACCCATTAATGAAGAAATACATAGAGCATGCTAAAATTTGGTTTGCATAATTGGTTTCTCTAAGGTCTAGATAATTTCTAGTATTGAGATTTGAACAACAAGGAAGACGGTGTAGAGTCTTATAATGTTTACAATATGTCTTTTATGTGAGTTTTGCTGCACCGGTTCATCCTTGTGTTTGTTTCAAATAAGCCTTGCTAGCCTAAACCTTGTATCGAGAGGGAATACTTCTCATGCATCCAAAATACTTGAGCCAACCACTATGCCATTTGTGTCCACCATACCTACCTACTACATGGTATTTTCCGCCATTCCAAAGTAAATTGCTTGAGTGCTACCTTTAAAATTCCATCATTCACCTTTGCAATATATAGCTCATGGGACAAATAGCTTAAAAACTATTGTGGTATTGAATATGTAATTATGCACTTTATCTCTTATTAAGTTGCTTGTTGTGCGATAACCATGTTCACTGGGGACGCCATCAACTATTCATTGTTGAATTTCATGTGAGTTGCTATGCATGTTCGTCTTGTCCGAAGTAAGAGCGATCTACCACCTTATGGTTGAGCATGCATATTGTTAGAGAAGAACATTGGGCCGCTAACTAAAGCCATGATCCATGGTGGAAGTTTCGAGTTTTGGACATATATCCTCAATCTCAAATGAGAAAATTATTAATTGTTGTTACATGCTTATGCATAAAAGAGGAGTCCATTATCTCGTTGTCTATGTTGTCCCGGTATGGATGTCTAAGTTGAAGAATAATCAATAGCGAGAAATTCAATGCGAGCTTTCTCCTTAGACCTTTGTACAGGCGGCATAGAGGTACCCCTTTGTGACACTTGGTAAAAACATGTGCATTGTGATGATCCGGTAGTCCAAGCTAATTAGGACAAGGTGCGGGCACTATTAGTACACTATGCATGAAGCTTGCAACTTATAAGATATAATTTACATGATGCATATGCTTTATTACTACCGTTGACAAAATTGTTTCATGTTTTCAAAATCAAGCTCTAGCACAAATATAGCAATCGATGCTTTTCCTCTATGGAGGACCATTCTTTTACTTTCAATGTTGAGTCAGTTCACCTATTTCTCTCCACCTCAAGAAGCAAACACTTGTGTGAACTGTGCATTGATTCCTACATACTTGCTTATTGCACTCATTATATTACTCTATGTTGACAATATCCATGAGATATACATGTTACAAGTTGAAAGCAACCGCTGAAACTTAATCTTCTTTTGTGTTGCTTCAATACCTTTACTCTGAATTATTGCTTTATGAGTTAACTCTTATGCAAGACTTATTGATGCTTGTCTTGAAGTGCTATTCATGAAAAGTCTTTGCTTTATGATTCACTTGTTTACTCATGTCATACACATTGTTTTGATCGCTGCATTCACTACATATGCTTTACAAATAGTATGATCAAGATTATGATGGCATGTCACTTCAGAAATTATCTTTGTTATCGTTTTACCTGCTCGGGACGAGCAGAACTAAGCTTGGGGATGCTGATACGTCTCCAACGTATCGATAATTTCTTGTGTTCCATGCCACATTATTGATGTTATCTACATGTTATATGCACACTTTATGTCATATTCGTGCATTTTCCGGAACTAACCTATTAACAAGATGCCGAAGTGCCGGTTCCTGTTTTCTCGCTGTTTTTGGTTTCAGAAATCCTAGTAACGAAATATTCTCGGAATCGGACGAAATCAACGCCAAAGATCTTAGAATCCCCGGAAGCATCCAGAACACACCAGAGAGCTCAGAGGGGGGCCACAGGCCCACCAAACCATAGGCTGGCGCGGCCAGAGGGGGAGCCGCGCCGCCCTAGGGTTTGGGCCCCCTGTCAGCCCTCCTGCGCCGCCTCTCCGCCTATATAAAGCCCCTGACCTAAAAACCTCGGGGCGTTCGACGAAAACCACGAAACCTTCCGGAGCCGCCGCCATCGCGAAGCCAAGATGCGGGGGACAGGAGTCTCCGTTCCGGCACCCTGCCGGAGCGGGGAAGTGCCCCGGAAGGCTTCTCCATCGACACCGCTGCCATCTCCACCGCCATCTTCATCACCGCTGCTGCTCCCATGAGGAGGGAGTAGTTCTCCATCGAGGCTCGGGGCTGTACCGGTAGCTATGTGGTTCATCTCTCTCCTATGTGCTTCAATACAATAATCTCATGAGCTGCCTTACATGATTGAGATTCATATGATGATGCTTGTAATCTAGATGTCATTATGCTAGTCAAGTGAGTTTTACTTATGTGATCTCCAGGAGACTCCTAGTCCCACGTGTGTAAAGGTGACGAGTGTGTGCACCGTGTGGGTCTCTTAGGCTAGATTTCACGAGAATACTTATTCACTGTTGAATGGCATAGTGAGGTGCTTATTTATATCTCTTTATGATTGCAATGTGTTTGTATCACAATTTATCTATGTGCTACTCTAGTGATGTGTTACTAAAGTAGTTTTATTCCTCCTGCACGTGTGTAAAGGTGACAGTGTGTGCACCGTGTTAGTACTTGGTTTATGCTATGATTATGATCTCTTGTAGATTATGAAGTTAACTATTGCTATGATAATATTGATGTGATCTATTCCTCCTACATATGCATGAAGGTGACAGTGTGCATGCTATGCTAGTACTTGGTTTAGTCTGTTGATCTATCTTACACTAAAGGTTACTAAAATATGAGCATTATTGTGGAGCTTGTTAACTCCGGCATTGAGGGTTCGTGTAATCCTACGCAATGTGTTCATCATCCAACAAAAGTGTAGAGTATGCATTTATCTATTCTGTTATGTGATCAATGTTGAGAGTGTCCACTAGTGAAAGTCTAATCCCTAGGCCTTGTTCCTAAATACTGCTGAGTTACTAATGCTTGTTTACTGTTTTACTGTGTTAATACTGCTGCAATATTACCACCATCAACTACACGCCAGCAAGCACTTTTCTGGCACCGTTGCTACTGCTCATACTTATTTATACCACCTGTATTTCACTATCTCTTCGCCGAACTAGTGCACCTATTAGGTGTGTTGGGGACACAAGAGACTTCTTGCTTTGTGGTTGCAGGGTTGCATGAGAGGGATATCTTTGACCTCTTCCTCCCTGAGTTCGATAAACCTTGGGTATCCACTTAAGGGAAACTTGCTGCTGTTCTACAAACCTCTGCTCTTGGAGGCCCAACACTGTCTACAAGAATAGAAGCTCCCGTAGACATCACGCGATCGAGAAAAAAAAATGCCAGAGAGGCTGCCATCTGGGCCCTACATCCCTCGACGGTGCGGATTTGCGTTGACTCGGCCGGCGAACCCGAGAATTCGAGATGCACCACGTCCCGGGCCACCATACGCAACATTTTGGCCGTTTTCGTCGAGCTAGGTGGCCTCAAAAACGAGAAAAAAACGTTTGGACATGCACAACGGACAGACCCAAAATCGTCGGCCATGGTACACCAGCAACCACGACGCGACTTCAACTTCGTCGGCCATGGCAACTTTTCTTGTAGTGATCATTGTATTGAAGTACATGGAGAGAGAGATTAACCACATAGCTACCGGTACAGCCCTTAGCCTCGATGGAGAACTACTCCCTCCTCATGGGAGACAATAGCGATGATGAAGATGGCGGTGGTGTCGATGGAGATGCCTTCCGGGGGCACTTCCCCGTCCCAGCAGGGTGCCGGAACAGAGACTCCTGTCCCCCAGATCTTGGCTTCGCGATGGCGGCGGCTCTGGAAGGTTTCTCGTACCGTGGCTTTTCGTATCAAAGATTTAGGTCAGGGAGGCTTAAATAGGCGAAGAGTCGGAGTCGGAGGGCTGACGAGGCCACCAGACAATAGGGGGCGCCCCCCCGGGACGCGCCGGCCACATGTGTGGGGCCCACCTAGCTCTCCTCTGGCCCCTCTCCGGTGTTCTGGAAGCTTCGTGGAATTATAAGATGCTGGGCGTTGATTTCGTCCAATTCCGAGAATATTTCCTTACTCGGATTTCTGAAACCAAAAATAGCAGAAAACAGGAACTGGCACTTCGGCATCTCGTCAACAGGTTAGTTCCGGAAAACGCATAAAATCATCATAAAGTGTGAATAAAACATGTAAGTATCATCATAAAAAAAGCTTGGAACATCAGAAATTATAGGTACGTTGGAGACGTATCAGCATCCCCAAGCTTAGTTCCTGCTTGCCCTCGAGTAGGTAAACGATAAAAAGAATAATTTCTGTAGTGACATGCTACTTACATAACCTTGATCATACTATTATAAAGCATATGAGATGAATGCAGTGACTCAAGGCAATGATCTATAGTTGCTAACAAATAGATAACATATAGCAAAACTTTTCATGAATAGTACTTTCAAGACAAGCATCAAAAGTCTCGCATAAGAGTTAACTCATAAAACAATAAATTCAAAGTAAAGGCATTGAAGCAACACAGAGGAAGATTTAAGTTTCAGCAGTTGCTTTCAACTTTCAACATGCATATCTCATGGATAATTGTCAACACAAAGTAATATGATGAGTGCAAATAAGCAAGTATGTAAGAATCAATGCACAGTTGACACAAGTGTTTGCTTCTAAGATGGAAGGAAGTAGGTAAACTGACTCAACATAAAGTAAAAGAAAGGCCCTTCGCAGAGGGAAGCAAGGATTAAATCATGTGCTAGAGCTTTTTAAGTTTTGAAATCATATAGAGAGCATAAAAGTAAAGTTTTGAGAGGTGTTTGTTGTTGTCAACGAATGGTAGTGGGCACTCTAACTACCTCATCAACCAGACTTTCAAGAGCGGCTCCCATGAAGGACGTTATCTCTACCAGCAAGGTAGATCATCCCTCTTCTCTTTTGTTTACACATGTATTTTAATTTTATTTATGGATGACACTCCTCCCAACCTTTTGCTTACACAAGCCATGGCTAACCGAATCCTCGGGTGCCTTCCAACATTCACATACCATGAAGGAGTGTCTATTTGCAAAATTAAGTTGCTTACTGATGAATCAGGGCAAAACATGTGAAGAGAATTATTAATGAAAGTTAATTAATTGGGGGTGGGAACCCCGCGCCAGCTCTTTTTGCAAAATTATTGGATAAGCGGATGAAGCCACTAGTCCATTGGTGAAAGCTGCCCAACAAGATTGAAAGATAAAACACCACATACTTCCTCATGAGCTATAAAACATTGACACAAATAAGGAGTAATAAAGTTTTGAATTGTTTAAAGGTAGCACATGAAGTATTTACTTGGAATGGCAGGAAATACCACATAGTAGGTAGTTATGGTGGACACAAATGGCATAGGTTTTGGCTCAAGGTTTTAGATGCACGAGAAGCATTTCCTCTCAGTACAAGGCTTTGGCTAGCAAGGTTGTTTGAAGCAAACACAAGTATGAACTGGTACAGCAAAACTTACATAAGAACATATTGCAAGCATTATAAAACTCTACACTGTCTTCCTTGTTGCTCAAACACAATTACCAGAAAATATCTAGACCTTAGAGAGACCAATCATGCAAACCAGTTTCAACAAGGGTCTACGGTATTTCTCCACTAATAGGTTTAAACTACATGATGCAAGAGAAACATGATCTACTTGAGAGCTCAAAACAATTGCCAAGTATCAAATTATCCAAAACAATATGAAGCATTTTCTGTTCCCAACCAAATATCAATAAGTGCAATAGCTTCCAACTTTTATCATTGACCGTTAAAAGTAAAACGAAGAACACAAGTGTTCATATGAAAAAGCGGAGCGTGTCTCTCTCCCACACAAGGATTGCTAGGATCCGAATTTATTCAAACATAAACAAAAATAAAAACACACAGACGCTCCAAGTAAAGCACATAAGATGTGACCGAATAAAAATATAGTTTCAATAGAAGAAACCGGATAAGTTGATGAAGAAGGGGATGCCTTGGGCATCCTCAAGCTTAGACGCTCGAGTCTTCTTGAAATATGCAGGGATGATCCACGTGGGCATCCCCAAGCTTAGACTTTTCACTCTTCTTGATCATATATCATCCTCCTCTCTTGACCCTTGAAAACTTCCTTCACACCAAACTTCTCATAAACTTCATTAGAGGGGTTAGTACTCAGAAAACTTTAATCCACCTTGGCCCTGTAGTGACACATTGCAAGAACTCAATAAAACATTAGCTACAGCTCTCCACGTCTAGAAAGCCTCACTTAAAGTCCACAAGAGACAATGCAAAAAATAGAGACAGAATCTGTCAAAACAGAACAACCAGTAAACACGAATTTTTAAGAGGTACTTCCGTTGCTCAAATCAGAAAACTCAAAACTAATGAAAGTTGCGTACATATCTGAGGAACACTCACGTAAATTGGAAGATTTTCTGAGTTACCTACAGAGAATCTTACCCAAATTCGTGACAGAAAGAAATCTGTTTCTGCGCAGTAATCCAAATCTAGTATCAACCTTCTATTAGAGACTTCACTTGGCACAACATTGCAATAAAATAAAGATAAGGAGAGGTTGCTACAGTAGTAACAACTTCCAAAACACGACAAAACAGTAGCAAAATGAAGACATGGGTTATCTCCCAAGAAGTGCTTTCTTTATAGCCATTAAGATGGGCTCAGCAGTTTTAATGATGCACTCGCAAGAAATAAGAGTTGAAGCAAAAGAGAGCATCAAGAAGCAAATTCAAAACACGTTTAAGTCTAACCCACTTCCTATGCATAGGAATCTTGTACACAAATAAATTCATGAAGAACAAAGTGACAAGCATAAGAAGATAAAACAAGAGTAACTTCAAAATTTTCAGCATATAGAGAGGTGTTTTAGTACCATGCAAATTTCTACAACCATATTTTCCTCTCTCATAATAATTTTCAGTAGCTTCATGAACAAACTCAACAACATAACTATCACATACAGCATGCTTTTCATGATTCACAAACACATAATTTTTATCAAGCTCAGAAATAATAGGATTAAAACTTTCAAACCCACTTTTATCAATAATGTAACAAGATGATTGATCAATCTCAAAAGATATGGGACTCATAGATAGAGTCAAGAACTCTCCAATCCCATTTTCATTAGTAGTACAATTAATATTATCAAGTAACATAGGACCATCATCTAGAGATTTATCATAAACATTTGCCAAGCAAAACTCTTTAGTACCATGCATTTCGACATCAGGCACAAACAAAGCATTATCATAAGATTTATCAAAGTAGAATGGATTATCATAAATAACAGTAGCATAATTATTCTGACAAGTTTTACTCATAGGGAATATTTCAAGAGAATCCACAGGAACATAACATTCATCCTTCTTTGGTAAGCATGGATGACAATCAAATAGTGTAAGAGATAAAGAGTTACTCTCATTAGAAGGTTGGCATGGGTAGCTAATCCATTCTTCCTCCTTTTGTTCATCACTCTCCTCTTCTTTTTCATCCAATGAGCTTTCAGGTTCATCAATTTCCTCCTCTTTTTCATCCAATGAGCTTTCAGGTTCATCAATTTCTTCTTCCACTGGTTCCTGCAAATTGTGAGTGCATTCTTGTGCATTAATGAGTCTCTCTTTATAATCAATGATATAAGGATTATCACTGTAGCTTTCTATGCAAAAATTAAGGATAGAAGAGACATAATCTTTAAGGTCCTTACAAACAACACAAGTTTCATAATTTTTAGACATGAAGGATTCTATCTCAGAGGCTCCCATAAATATGACAAATTGGTCTACCTCTTCGAACCCAAAATGAATATAGCTATTCCAATTATAGTTCTTAATTAAAAATTCCTCACTAAAGCCACATTGAAATTTAAGATGTTTAGTATCTTGTTTAGAGCAACAGTTTATATCATGGCGTTTAAGCAAGATTTTAGCAATTGTATTCAGTTTTTCTATCACGAGCACTCATAACTTTACCCGTTCTTGATTCTCTATAATTATTATATAATTCAATAAGCTCCAAATAGGTTGTAGGTTCTCCCATAATAGCAGTTTTTAATTTTTCGGTTTTTCAAATTTTTATGGATTTTCGGGTATATAGGGAAAATAAAACAAGACAAAAAGAAACTAAGCAAAAGTAAACTAAGCAAAATAATACTAGACAGAAATAAACTAAGCACAAATAAAATAGACAAAAGTAAACTAAGCAAAACAAAATAAAATAAGATACAAACAGAGATAGAGGTAGAGTGTACTCCCCAGGTGAACTTATGAGTAGAGCTATGCCTCCCCAGCAACGGCGCCAGAAAATAGCTTGATGTCTACGCACGCTTCTATTCCTGTAGACAGTGTTGGGCCTCCAAGAGCAGAGGTTTGTAGAACAGCAGCAAGTTTCCCTTAAGTGAATCACCCAAGGTTTATCGAACTCGGTGAGGAAGAGGTCAAAGATATCCCTCTCAAGCAACCCTCGCAATCACGATACAAGAAGTCTCTTGTGTCCCCAGACACACCTAATACACTTGTCGGATGTATAGGTGCACTAGTTCGGCGAAGAGATAGTGAAATACAAGTGGTATGAATGAATATGGGCAGTAGTAACGGCGCCGAGAAAATAGCTTGCTAGCGTGCGGTTGATGGTAGTAATATTGCGGGAAGTAAAGATGCGGTAAAACGATAAATAAGCGATGATTGCAGTATTTGGAAACAAGGCCTAGGGATCATACTTTCACTAGTGGACACTCTCAACATTGATCACATAATAAAACCACTCTACACTCTCTTGTTGGATGATGAACACCATTAATTGTGTAGGGCTACAAGAGCACCTCAATGCCAGAGTTAACAAGCTCCACAACATTCGATGTTCATATTTAAATAACCTTAGAGTGCATGATAGAACATTGCAATTATACCGAGTACTAACATAGCATGCACACTGTCACCGACAGACTATGAAAGGAGGAATAGATCACATCAATACTATCATAGTAATAGTTAACTCCATAATCTACAAGAGATCACAATCATAACCTATGCCAAGTACTACATGATGCACACACTGTCACCATTACATCATGAAGGAGGAATAGAGTACTTTAATAATATCACTAGAGTAGCACATAGATTAATAGTGATATAAAGCACATTGCAATCATAAAGGAATATAAATAAGCACTTCACTATGCTACTCTGAATTACTCTTTGGCAAGATAACGAACACTAATTCATCATGTAGGCAAACCTTAAAGATGTATTCCCAAGTACTAATAAACACCCCACGCTGTCACTGTGAGCATTCATAGGAGGTACCACAATTTCATAGAGACATCCAACTCAAATCATAACTCAGTGAATAAGTATTCTGTGAAATATAGCCTAAGAGACCCACACGGTGCACACACTGTCACCTTTACACACGTGGGACAAGGAGTCTCCGGAGATCACATAAGTAAAATCCACTTGAATAGCATAACGACATCTAGATTACAAAGCTCATCATATGGATCTCAATCATGTAAGGCAGCTCATGATATCATTGTATTGAAGTACATGGAGAGAGAGATTAACCACATAGCTATCGGTACAGCCCTTAGCCTCGATGGAGAACTACTCCCTCCTCATGGGAGACAGCAATGGTGATGAAGATGGCGGTGGTGTCGATGGAGATGCCTTCCGGGGGCACTTCCCCGTCCCGACAGGGTGCCGGAACAGAGACTCCTGTCCCCCAGATCTTGGCTTCGCGATGGCGGCGGCTCTGGAAGGTTTCTCGTACCGTGGCTTTTCGTATCGAAGATTTAGGTCAGGGAGGCTTAAATAGGCGAAGAGTCGGAGTCGGAGGGCTGACGAGGCCACCAGACAATAGGGGGGCGCACCACCCCTGGGCCGCGCCGGCCACATGTGTGGGGCCCACCTGGCTCTCCTCTGGCCCCTCTCCGGTGTTCTGGAAGCTTCGTGGAATTATAAGATGCTGGGCGTTGATTTCGTCCAATTCCGAGAATATTTCCTTACTAGGATTTCTGAAACCAAAAACAGCAGAAAATAGGAACTGGCACTTCGGCATCTCGTCAATAGGTTAGTTCCGGAAAACGCATAAAATCATCATAAAGTGTGAACAAAACATGTAAGTATCATCATAAAACAAGCATGGAACATCAGAAATTATTGGTACGTTGGAGACGTATCACGGCACATGGTGAAACTTACACCCCTCGAAGATTCCGGCAAACTCAACAGCCTAAACGAGGCAAGTTCGGCATGCCTTTGGCATACCGGGGGTCATCCCCCCAACAGGAAGGCAGCGGCGGGAAGCGGTGGAAAGCGCGGGAAGAAAATAGGTGGGAACGCAGTGGCGCAGGAAACTTTCATCCCGGGTGGGGGCTCAAACCGGGACAAAAGATGGGGGGCCTTATCTCGGGGAGGCTTATCTGGGAGGGCCTTATCTGGGGGTGGCTGACGTGTGGGCAACCATTAGTCCCGTCTGGTGAGTACAACTGGGACTAAAGGTGGTTTTTGTGTCATCTAACAAAATTGTCGGTGGGATAAGGACACATGGGTAACCTTTAGTCCCGGCTGGTGAGTGCAACCGAGACTAAAGTTGTCGGTAGGATAAGGACGCGTGGGTGAACACACTGCTCGATGAGATAAAGCATGTAGCGCACGACGCCCTGTCGAAGGAACAAGACAGAGTAGAAGCGGCGTCGTGCCTATAAAAGGAGCATCGATACGCCATGGGAAGCAACTCAACAAGCCAACCTAGAAGGTAGGGAGAGTTTCATCCCCATGGATGGAGGAAAGGGTTGGGAAATCTCCCGTGGCGGAACTTCTCGAAGATGTCGTTGGTGCACACGCCCTACGGCATCTTCGGAAGTTCCACCTCGGAAAAATTTCCCTGCAAGCCCGTGAAAGACTCCATCTCCTCTAAGTGCTGGGGAAAGGGTTGAGAAATCTCCTGTGATGGAGCTTCTCAAAGATGTCGTTGGTGCTCACGCTCTACGGCATCTTTGGAAGCTCCGCCTCGGAAAAATTTCCCTAC
Source organism: Lolium rigidum (assembly GCF_022539505.1). Taxonomy (NCBI): domain Eukaryota; kingdom Viridiplantae; phylum Streptophyta; class Magnoliopsida; order Poales; family Poaceae; genus Lolium; species Lolium rigidum. Next base: position 24,942 of record NW_025901430.1, read on the forward strand.
AAGCCCGTGAAAGACTCCATCTCCTCTAACAGTGTTGGGGAAAGGGTTCGGAAATCTCCCGTGGCAGAGCTTCTTGAAGATGTCATTGGTGCTCACGCCCTACGGCATCTTCGGAAGCTCCGCCTCGGAAAAATTTCCCTGCAAGCCCGTGAAAGACTCCATCTCCTCTAATAGTGTTGGGGAAAGGGTTGGGAATCTCCCGTGGCGGAGCTTCTCGAAGATGTCGTTGGTGCTCACGCCCTACGGCATCTTCGGAAGCTTCGCCTCGGAAAAATTTCCCTGCAAGCCCGTGAAAGCTACTTAACTAGTAAAACAAGCCAACCATATCCATTGTTATTATCTTACATACAGTAACATCACTACACAAAAGTAAATGGGAAAGTGATTTCCATATTGAGATACACAAGTTATGATCGCTATCTAGTCTTCTAAGTTTTCTTCGTGTGTTTCCCTTTCTTTTGATTGCGACGCAACCATGGACAATATTCATTATTTAACATGATGCTTGGATCAGTCTTCACCTTGAAGGGTGGAATATCATCAAACTAATTATAATCTTCTGACATATCTGTCTTGTCCTCTACTCCCACGATGTTTCTTTTTCCTGAAAGAACTATGTGGCTCTTTGGCTCATCGTATGATGTGTCCTCTTGCCTTTCTTTTATTTTTTTCGGTTTGGTAGACATGTCCTTCACATAAAAAACCTAAGCCACTTCACTGGCTAGGACGAATGGTTAGATTCTTGAGATCCACTATAGTCATTCCGTACTACGGGTCTACCTGTACCCCGTCTTTCAGGTTGAACCATTTGCACAGGAACAAAGGGACCTTGAAATTAGGTCCATAGTCAAGTTCTCATATCTCCTCTATGTACCCATAATATGTGACCTTCTTCCCATTGTCCTCTGCCGCATCAAAGCAGACACCACTGTTTTGGTTGGTGCTCTTCTTATCTTGGGCGATCCTGTAAAATATATTCTCATTTATCTCGTACCCTTGAAAAGTCGATATAGTCGAAGATGGTTGCTTGGCCAACAAGTATAGCTGTTCTTCATCAGTGACATTAATGAGACGTGTTTGCAACCAACCGCCGAAAGTCTTCATGTGTTCTCCATCAATCAATTCTTCACGTTGCTCCGGGTATTCATAGCGTAAAAAATTCTTCTGTTCCACTATGTACGGAGCCACCAAGCTGGAATTATGTAGAACTGTGTAGTGTGCTTGAGTGAAAGAATGTCCATCCATACACATTGTTGCTTTCTTTCCTAGCGTACCTTTTCCACGCAGTCCCCCCTCATAGCGTGATTCAGGAACACCGATCGGCTTAAGGTCAGGAATAAAGTCAACACAAAACTCAATGACCTCCTCTGTTCCATAGACCTTGGAGATGCTTCCTTCTGGCCTAGCACGGTTATGAACGTATTTCTTTAAGACTCCCATGAATCTCTCAAAGTACATGTTGTGTAGAAATACAGGACCGAGAACGCCAATCTCTTCGACTGGGTAAACAAGAAGATGCGTCATAATATTGAAGAAGGATGGTGGGAACACCAACTTGAAGCTGACTAGACATTGCACCACATCATTTTGTAAATTTTGTAGAGTTAGTGGATTGATCACCTTCTGATAAATTGCATTGAGGAACGCACATAGCTTCACAATGGGTACTCGAACATTTTCCGGCAGAAGCCTCCTCAATGCAACCGGAAGTAATTGTGTCATAATCACATGACAGTCATGAGACTTTAGGTTTTGAAACTTTTTCTCTGACATGTTTATTATTCCCTTTATATTCGACGAGAATCCAGAAGGGACCTTGATGCTACTCAGGACTTCAAAACAGATCTCCTTCTCTTCTTTGGTAAGAGCGTAACTGGCAGTACCTTGATACTTCTATGGATTCAGGTTGTTTCCTTCGTGTATACATTGTTGGTCCTGCCGTGCATCCGGTGTATCTTTTGTCTTCCCATACATGCCCAAGAAGTTTAGCAGGTTCACGCAAAGATTTTTCGTCATGTGCATCACGTCGATTGCAGAGTGAACCTCTAGGATTTTCCAGTAGGGTAGCTCCCAAAATATAGACATCTTCTTCCACATGGGTACGTGTCCGTCAACATCATGCGGAACAGATTATCCGCTAGGACCCTTTCCAAAGATCACTTTTAAATCCTTGACCATATCATATATAACATCCCCAGTAGGGCGGATAGGCTTTGTTCAGTTATCTGCCTCACCTCTAAATGCTTCCCTCTCTTTCTTACGTGCTGTTGTTTTGAAAGAAATCGACGATGCCACAGGTACACATTCTTGTTTCCCAAATATATATTGTAAGTCTCACCTAAACAGTGTGTTTGCATGCATTGTATCCCTTATTTGACTATCCTAAAATGTTACTAAGAGTAGGTCAATCATTGTTGGTTACAAACAACAATGCTCGTAGGTTAAATTCCTTTTGTTCGTGCTCATCCCACACAGGTACACCTTCTTCATGCCACAACTGTAAAAGTTCTTCAACCAATGACCTCAGGTACACATCAATATCGTTGCCGGGTTGCCTCGGGCCTTGGATGAGCATTGGCATCATTATGAACTTCTGATTCATGCACAACCAAGGAGGAAGGTTATAGATACATGGAGTCACTGGCCAGGTGCTATGACTGGAGCTCTGCTCCCCGAAAGGGTTAAAGCCATCTGTACTTAGACCAAATCTTAAGTTCCTTGCGTCATCTGAAAATGACTTGAACTCTGTCGATTTTTCTCCACTGTGACCCGTCAGCGGGGTGTCTCAACATCACATCTTTCTTACGGTCCTCTTTGTGCCATCGCAACAACTTGGCATGCTCTTTGTTTTGGAACAAACATTTCAACCGTGGTATTATAGGAGCATACCACATCACCTTCGCAGGAACCCTCTTCCTGGGGGTGGACTCACCCTGAACATCGCCAGGGTCATCTCGCCTGATCTTATACCTCGATGCACCACATACCGGGGGTGCATTTAAATTCTCGTACTCCTCGCGGTAGAGGATGCAGTCATTGATGCATGCATGTATCTTCTGCACCTCTAATCCTAGAGGGCAGAGAACCTTATTTGCTTCGTACGTACTAGAGGGCAATACGTTCTCCCCTGGAAGCATCTTCTTTATTATTTTCAGCAACTTTTCAAATCCCTGATACGTCCAAAACGTATCTACTTTCCCGAACACTTTTGCTATTCTTTTGCCTCTAATTTGTGTATTTTGGACACAACTAACACGGACTAACGCTGTTTTCAGCAGAATTGCCCTGGTGTCTTATTTTTGTGCAGAAAATCAACTTTCAGGAAAATCCCCGGAAATAATTGCAATGGGCCTATTTTCACAGAAGACTTACGGAGCCAGAAGACGAGACGGAGGGGGGCCACGAGGTGCGCACACCATATGGTGGCGCGGTGGGCCCCTGGGTCGCGCCTCCCTATGGTGACGCCGCCTCGGCCAGCCCCCAATGCTCCCCTCTGGACGACTTAAAGCCCTTGACCTAAAACGCACGGGGGTTTGACCATTTTGCCAGAAGACATCCAGAACTCCGCCGCCATCGCGAAACTCAATCTCGGGACCACAAACTCCGTTCTGGCACCCTGCCGGGACGGGGAATTGGAGGAGATCATCGCCATCATCACCACCGACGCCTCTCCATCGATCATCCATGTTTCCCCCATCCATGTGTGAGTAAATCCCTCGCTGTAGGCTGAAGGGGATGGTAGGGATTGGATGAGATTGTTCATGTAATATCCATAAGATTGTTAGGGCATGGTGCCTAGTATCCGTTGTTGGTACTTTTATGATATTGTTGCAACTTGTTATGCTTAATGCTTGTCACTAGGGCCTGAGTGCCATGATTTCAGATCTGAACATGTTATTGATTCATGATGATATTCATTGTTTTATGATCTTACCTGCAAGTTGTATACACATATTGCTGTCCGGAACCCGAGGCCCCAAAGTGACAGAAATTGGGACAACCGAGGGGAAGGCTGTGATATGAGGATCACATGTGTTCACGGAGTGTTAATGCTTTGCTCCGGTACTCTATTAAAAGGAGTACCTTAATTACCAGTAGTTTCCCTAGAGGCCCGGCTGCCACCGGCTGGTAGGACAAAAGATGTTGTGCAAGTTTCTCATTGCGAGCACGTACGACCATTCAACATAGCAAAAGAGGCAATGCGAAATAAAAGGCAGAATCTGTCAAAACAGAACAGTCCGTAAAGACGAATTTTTCAGGGGCACTTAACTTGCTCAGATGAAAAAGCTCAAATTGAATGAAAGTTGCGTACATATCTGAGGATCACACACGAAAATTGGCAGATTTTTCTGAGTTACCTACAGAGAGGTCTACTCAAATTCGTGACAGCAAGAAATCTGTTTCTGCGCAGTAATCCAAATCTAGTATTAACCTTACTATCAAAGACTTTACTTGGCACAATGATGACGCGTAAAGCACACGCCCGTTGGGAACCCCAAGTGGAAGGTGTGATGCGTACAGCAGCAAGTTTCCCTCAGTAAGAAACCAAGGTTTATCGAACCAGTAGGAGTCAAGAAGCACGTTGAAGGTTGATGGCGGAGGAGTGTAGTGCGGCGCAACACCAGGGATTCCGGCGCCAACGTGGAACCTGCACAACACAATCACAGAACTTTGCCCCAAAGTAACAGCGATGTTGTCAATCTCACCGGCTTGCTGTAAACAAAGGATTAGATGTATAGTGTGGATGATGATGGTTGTTTGCAAAGAACGAGTAAAGAACAATTGCGGCGGTTTGTATTTCAGATGTAAAGAATAGGACCGGGATCCACAGTTCACTAGCGGTGTCTCTCCCATAAGATAGAAGATGTTTGGTGAACAAATTACAGTTGGGCAATTGACAAATAAAGAAGGCATAATAATGCACATACATATATCATGATGAGTACTATGAGATTTAATCAGGGCATTACGACAAGTACATAGACCGCTATCCAGCATGCATCTATGCCTAAAAAGTCCACCTTCAGGTTATCATCCGAACCCCTTCCGGTATTAAGTTGTAAACAACGAGACAATTACATTAAGTATGGTGCGTAATGTAATCAACACAAATATACTTAGACAAAGCATCGATGTTTTATCCCTAGTGGCAACGAGCACACCCACAACCTTAGAACTTTACGTCACTCTGTCCCAGATTTAATGGAGGCATGAACCCACTATCGAGCATAAATACCCCCTCTTGGAGTCACAAGTATCAACTTGGCCAGAGCCTCTACTAGCAACGGAGAGCATGCAAGAACATAAATAACATATATGATAGATTGATAATCAACTTGACATAGTATTCAATATCCGTCGGATCCCAACTAACACAACATGAAGGATTACAAATAGATGATCTTGATCATGATAGGCAGCTCACAAGATCTAACATGATAGCACAACGGGGAGAAGACGACCATCTAGCTACTGCTATGGACCCATAGTACAGGGGTGAACTACTCACACATCGATCCGGAGGCAATCATGGCGATGAAGAGACCTCCGGGAGATGATTCCCCTCTCCGGCAGGGTGCCGGAGGCGATCTCCTGAATCCCCCGAGATGGGATTTGCGGCGGTGGCGTCTCTGGAAGGTTTTCCGTATCGTGGCTCTCGGTACTGGGGGTTTCGCGACGGAGGCTTTAAGTAGACAGAAGGGCGGAGTCGGGAGAGTCACGGGGGCCCCACACGCTAGGGCCGCGCAGGCCCCCCTTAGGCCGCGCCGCCCTAGTGTGGCGGCGCCCCATGGCCCCACTTCGTCTCCCCTCCGGTCTTCTGGAAGCTTCGTGGAAAAATAGGCCCCTGGGCGTTGATTTCGTCCAATTCCGAGAATATTTCCTTACTAGGATTTCTGAAACCAAAAATAGCAGAAAACAACAACTGGCTCTTCGGCATCTCGTCAATAGGTTAGTGCCGGAAAATGCGTAAATATGACATATAATGTGTATAAAACATGTGAGTATCATCATAAAAGTAGCATGGAACATAAGAAATTATAGATACGTTTGGGACGTATCACACAACAATGCAATAAAATAAAGATAAGGAGAGGTTGCTACAGTAGTAACAACTTCCAAGACTCAAATATAAATCAAAAGTGCAGAAGTAAAATAATGGGTTGTCTCCCATAAGCGCTTTTCTTTAACGCCTTTCAGCTAGGCGCAGAAAGTGTGAATCAAGTATTATCAAGAGATGAAGCATCAACATCATAATTTGTTCTAATAATAGAATCAAAAGGTAACTTCATTCTCTTTCTAGGGAAGTGTTCCATACCTTTCTTGAGAGGAAATTGATACTTAATATTCCCTTCCTTCATATCAATAATAGCACCAACAGTTCGAAGAAAAGGTCTTCCCAAAATAATGGGACAAGATGCATTGCATTCAATATCCAAGACAACAAAATCAACGGGGACAAGGTTATTGTTAACCGTAATGCGAACATTATCAATCCTCCCCCAAAGGTTTCTTTATAGAATTATCAGCGAGATTAACTTCCAAGTAACAATTTTTCAATGGTGGCAAGTCAAGCATATCATAGAGTTTCTTAGGCATAACAGAAATACTTGCACCAAGATCACATAAAGCATTACAATCAAAATCATTGACCCTCATTTTAATGATGGGCTCCCAACCGTCTTCCAACTTCCTAGGAATAGAAGTTTCAAGTTTTAATTTATCTTCTCTAGCTTTTATGAGAGCATTTGTAATATGTTTTGTAAAGACCAAATTTATAGCACTATCATTAGGACTTCTAGCAAGTTTTTGTAAGAACTTAATAACTTCAGAGATATGACAATCATCAAAATCTAAACCATTATTATCTACAGCAATGGGATCATTGCCCCCAATATTTTGAAAAATTTCAGCAGTTTTATTACAAACAGTTTCAGCAGTTTCAGGCAGTTTTGCTCGCTTTGCACTAGGAGTACAAACATTGCCAACACCAATTATTTTATCATAGATAGTAGGAGGTTTAGAAACATGTGAAGCATCAACATTACTAGTGGTGGTAATAGTCCAAACTTTAGCTACATTATTCTCTTTAGCTAGTTTTTCTTCTCTTTCCCACCTAGCATGCAATTCAGCCATCAATCTAATATTTTCATTAATTCGAAATTGTTTGGCGTTTGCTGTAGCAAATGACTTAATATCTTTATCTTCTTTAGGCATAACTTTCAATTTTAAAAGATCAACATCAGCAGAAGACTATCAACCTTAGAAGCAAGAATATCAATTTTACCAAGCTTTTCCTCAACAGATTTATTCAAAGCAGTTTGTGTACTAATAAATTCTTTAAGCATGGCTTCAAGAACAGAGGGTACACTCCTACTATTGTTGTAAGAATTACCATAACCATTACCATTATTAGAAGGATATGGTCTATAGTTGTTACCAGAATTATTCCTATAAGCATTGTTGTTGAAATTATTATTTTTAATGAAGTTCACATCAACATGCTCTTCTTGAGCAACCGATGAAGCTAAAGGAACATTATTAGGGTCAACATTAGATCTACCATTCACAAGCATAGACATAATAACATCAATCTTATCACTCAAGGAGGAGGTTTCTTCAACAGAATTTACCTTCTTACCTTGTGGAGTCCTTTCCGTGTGCCATTCAGAGTAATTGATCATCATATCATCAAGAAGCTTTGTTGCCGCCCCCAAAGTGATGGACATAAAAGTACCTCCAGCAGCTGAATCCAATAGGTTCCGCGAAGAAAAATTCAATCTTGCATAAAAGGTTTGGATGATCATCCAAGTAGTTAGTCCATGGGTAGGGCAATTCTTTACCAAAGATTTCATTCTTTCCCATGCTTGAGCAACATGTTCATTATCCAATTGCTTAAAATTCATTATGCTACTTCTCAAAGATATAATTTTAGCGGGAGGATAATATCTACCAATGAAAGCATCCTTACATTTAGTCCATGAATCAATACTATTTTTAGGCAAAGATAGCAACCAATCTTTAGCTCTTCCTCTTAGGGAGAAAGGAAACAATTTCAGTTTTATAATGTCACCATCTACATCCTTATACTTTTGAATTTCACAAAGTTCAACAAAATTATTAAGATGGGCAGCAGCATCATCAGAACTAACACCAGAAAATTGCTCTCTCATAACAAGATTTAGTAAAGCAGGTTTAATTTCATAAAATTCTGCTGCAGTAGCAGGTGGAGCAATAGGTGTGCATATAAAATCATTATTATTTGTGCTAGTGAAATCACACAACTTAGTGTTCTCAGGAGTATTCATTTTAGCAGTAGTAAATAAAGCAAACTAAATAAAGTAGAGTAAATGCAAGTAACTAATTTTTTTGTGTTTTCAATAGAGAGAACGCAAACAAGACAGTAAATAAAGTAAAGCAAGTAACTAATTTTTTTGTATTTTTTATATAGAGAAAGCAAACAAAGCAGTAAATAAAGTAAATTAAAGCAAGACAAAAACAAAGTAAAGAGATTGGATGTGAGAGACTCCCCTTGCAGCGTGTCTTGATCTCCCCGGCAACGGCGCCAGAAAAATTGCTTGATGGCGCGTAAGACACACGTCCGTTGGGAACCCCAAGAGGAAGGTGTGATGCGTACAGCAGCAAGTTTTCCCTCAGTAAGAAACCAAGGTTATCGAACTAGTAGGAGATGAAGGCCACGTGAAGGTTGTTGGCGGAGGAGTGTAGTGCGGCGCAACACTAGGGATTCCGGCGCCAACGTGGAACCTGCACAACACAATCAAAATACTTTGCCCCAACTTAACAGTGAGTTTGTCAATCTCACCGGCTTGCTATAAACAAAGGATTAAACGTATGGTGTGGAAAATGATGTTTGTTTGCGAAGAACAACAGAGAACAGAGTTTGCAGTAGATTGTATTTCAGATGTAAAAGAATGGACCGGGGTCCACGAGTTCACTAGTGGTGTCTCTCCGATAAGAAATAGCATGTTGGGTGAACAAATTACAGTTGGGCAATTGACAAATAGAGAGGGCATAACAATGCACATACATATCATGATGACTAATATGAGATTTACTTAGGGCATTACGACAAAGTACATAGACCGCTATCCAGCATGCATCTATGCCTAAAAAGTCCGCCTTCGGGTTAGCATTCGCACCCCTTCCAGTATTAAGTTGCAAACAACAGACAATTGCATTAAGTATTGTGTGTAATGTAATCAACACAAATATCCTTATACAAAGCATTGATGTTTTATCCCTAGTGGCAACAGCACATCCACAACCTTAGAACTTTCTGTCACTGTCCCAAATTCAATGGAGGCATGAACCCACTATCGAGCATAAATACTCCCTCTTGGAGTCACAAGTATCAACTTGGCCAGAGCCTCTACTAGCAACAGAGAGCATGCAAGAACATAAACAACACATATATGATATATTGATAATCAACTTGACATTGTATTCCATATTCATCGGATTCCAACAAACACAACATGTAGCATTACAAATAGACGATCTTGATCATGATAGGAAGCTCACAAGATCTAACATGATAGCACAATGAGGAGAAGACAACCATCTAGCTACTGCTATGGACCGGTAGTACAAGGATGAACAACTCACACATCAGTCCGGAGGCGATCATGGTGATGTAGAGTCCTCCGGGAGATGATTCCCCTCTCCGGCAGGGTGCCGGAGGCGATCTCCTGAATCCCCCGAGATGGGATTGGCGGCGGCGGCGTCTGATACGTCTCCAACGTATCTATACTTTCTTATGTTCCATGCTAGTTTTATGACAATATTTACATGTTATATCCATACTTTATAATGTTTTTATGCATTTTCTGGAACTAACCTATTAACAAGATGCCGAAGTGCCAGTTCCTATTTTCTGTTGTTTTTGGTTCCAGAAAGGCTGTTCGGGCAATATTCTCGGAGTTGGACGAAACAAAGGCCCACGATCTTATATTTCACGGAAGGTTCCAGAAGTCCGAAGGGGAGACGAGGAAGGGCAGCAGGGGACCCACACCATATGGCGGCGCGGGTGGCCCCCTGGCCGCGCCAGCCTATGGGGAGGGGGCCCCCTGGCTCCTCCGACTCCACCTCTTCGCCTATATAATCC
>NW_025901431.1:0-28141 GCF_022539505.1 Lolium rigidum
GCGGAGGTCTTACCAAGCCCCACTGGTCATTGGCTGCGCAGGCCCCACAGAGCGGCAATATATGATTTTTTCTCTCTAAATAAATAGACGACCCCACCGGGTCATTGGCTGCGGCAGCCCACGGAAGCGGCAATATGTGTCTTTTCCCGAAAAATAGACGACCCCACTGGTCATTGGCTGCGGAGGCACCACAGAGCGGCAATATATGAGTTTTCCTGAAAAATATACGACCCCACTGGTCATTGGCTGCGGCAGCCCTATAGAGCGGCCCCATTTGTCATTGGCAGCACCGCGTATAAAATCATGAAATAAAACGGCCCACACGTCAACGATAGATGGATGGCTGCTCCGACGTGTCTCCCGACCCTACCCGTCGGGGAGGAGCTGCCCCGTGCGGCCCCACCCGGTCGGACTAACGGTCAAGGCCTCCGACCTGACGGCTACCGGCCGTTCCAGCACTTGTGCGTGTTTCAAACTAGAGGAGGGGAAAACTGAGGAAAAACTAAGGGACTGGGGAAAACTGAGTACAACTAACGAACCAGGGGCACGAAAATAGAAATCCCTATTTATTATTCCCTTTATATTGGAGGAGAAGCCAGACGGGACCTTGATACTGCTCAGACATTCAAAAAATATTTCCTTCTCTGCTTTTGTAAGAGCGTAGCTGGAGAAATGACGTCCTTTAACTCTCTCATGCAGCTTTTTGGGGTCTTTCCAACGTTGTTGGTCCTCCCGTGCTTCTGGTGTATCTTTTGTCTTCCCGTACACGCCCAGAAAGCCTAGCAGGTTCACGCAAAGATTCTTCGTCACGTGCATCACATCGATTGAAGAGCGGACCTCTAAGACTTCCCAATAGGGTAGATCCCAAAATATAGATTTCTTCTTCCACATGGGCGCATGTCCGGCATCGTCATTCGGAACCGACCGTCCGCCAGGACCCTTTCCAAATATTACATCTAGATCCTTGACCATACCAAATATATCAACACCATCACGATGGGGAGGCTTCCTCCGGTGATCAGCCTCACCGTTGTAATGCTTGCCTTTCTTTCTTACGGGATGGGTAGTCCTAAGAAATCGACGATGACCCAGGTACACGACCTTCTTATATTTTTCCAAATAATCACCTTCGAGCTCATGTAAACAGTGCGTGCATGCATTGTATCCCTTGTTTGATCTGTCCTGAAATGTTACCAAGAGCAGGCCAATCATTGATGGTTACGAAAAGCAGCGCTCTTAGGTCAAATTCCTCCTGCTTGTGCTCGTCCCACACACGTACACCTGTTGACCACAGCTGTAGAAGTTCTTCGGCTAATGGCTTCAGGTACACATCAATGTCGTTCCCGGGTTGCTTCGGGCCTTGTATGAGCACTGGCATCATAATGAACTTCCGCTTCATGCACAACCATGGAGGAAGGTTATATATACAAAGAGTCACAGGCCAGGTGCTATGGCTGCAGCTCTGCTCTCCAAAAGGATTCATGCCATATGTACTTAGACCAAACCTTAAGTTCCTTGCATCCTGTGCAAAGTTTGGGAACTCTCTGTCGATTTTTCTCCATTGGGAGCCATCAGCAGGGTGCCTCAACATCACGTCTTTCTTACGGTCTTCTTCGTGCCATCGCAACAACCTAGCGTGCTCTTTATTTCTGAACAAGCGTTTCAGCCGTGGTATTATAGGAGCATACCACATAACCTTGGCAGGAACCCTCTTCTCGGGGCGCTCGCCCTCAACATCACCGGGGTCATCTCGTCCGATCTTATACCGCAATGCGGTGCACACCGGACATGCATCCAAATTCTCGTACTCACCGCGGTAGAGGATGCGATCATTAATGCATGCATGTATCTTTTGCACATCTAATCCTAGAGGGCGAGACAATCTTCTTCGCTTCGTACGTATCGGTGGGCAATTCGTTACCCCTTGGAAGCTTCGTCTTAATTATTGTCGACTACTTTCCAAATCCTGAGTCGAGTGACACCGTTCTCCGCCTTCCATTGCAACAATTCCGAGTGTCTTGCCTAGCTTTTTATGGCCATCTTCACAAGTTGGGTATAACAATTTGTTGTGATCTTCTATCATCTTGTCGAAGACCAACCTTTCCTTTTCAGCTTCACATTCTCTTCTTGCATCAGCAATGGCCCGACCAAGATCATCATCGACGAGGCTCATCTGGTGCCTCTTGATCTTCTACTTCATTGTCTTCATTGCCTTCTGCAGTATCATCGTATTCAGGGAAATTGGGATAACCGTCATCATCATCTTCCTCTTCTTCATTGTATTCCATCATAACCCCTCTTTCTCCATGCTTGGTCCAACAATAGTAACTGGGCATGAAACCGGATCGCAGAAGGTGGCTATGAATGAGACTCGAGTGAGCGTAATTTACGGTATTCTTGCAGTTGACACATGGACAATACATGAAGCCACCATGTTTGTTTGCCTCCGCCACGGCCATAAAATTATCCAGGCCCGAAGTGAACTCGTCAAACCGTCGGTCAATGTACATCCATTGCCGATTCATCTCGCATGATATAATTTAGCTGATCAAAACCATTACGTAACATCACGATGTATATATACACATGCATTTTATCAATTACAGATGAAAATGATAAAGTTGTTAACCTCGATGAAGAAGAAAAAAGCAAGTTAAGTGTGGCTCGATTTGTGTAAACTCAAGTGGCAAATCCTCTTAAGCATTTCATCAAACACCTCTTGTGCATGTGAAGAAGAGAGGAGAGCAATACACCCCTCTTGTGAAGAAAGTGAAAAAATGGCCAAGTGTGGCTCACACTTGGGCGAGGGCAAGGTAATATAGCCGATTGGGGACCTTGTCCCGGTTTGTAACACAAACCGGGTCCGAGAGGGGGCCTTTGGACCCGGTTTGTATTACAAACCGGGACTAAAGGTTTCCCACGCCTGACACGGCATGCCGCGCCCTTCCGTGGACCCTTTAGTCCCGGTTTGTATTACAAACCGAGTCCAAAGGCCACTACCGGACAAGCTCTGAGCTAGTGGGGTCGCCCTGGGCAAAACGAACCGGGACCAATGCCCACATTAGTCCCGGTTTGGTTCTGCACTGGGACATTTGCTTGGGACCAAAGGCCTCTTCTCCACTAGTGGGTGATGCATATCAAGTTGGTGCATATAATATAACACACATGTAATTGCATAAGATCACAAATTAAGTAGTACATGCATGAAGATCGATCTTCATGCATAGTGGTACTCTCCGAGGTGTACTCTATATATGTCTATTACATGTAGCATAGTGGTACTCTCCGAGTCAAACTATATGTAACATGTACATCTTCATTCATAGTGGTACTCTGCGAATGGTGGTAAGACGTCCCGAAGGAAAAATCCAAGATACAAATGAATACATGAGCTATGTGTGTGTGTGTGTGTGTATATATATATATACCAGCACTATTCTGCAACCGGTTGCAGAATAATATTCTGAGCACCGACTTGTACTTCTCTAGACACAAGGTTGTACTTCCTGGATAAGAGGGTTGACCTTTCTGTCGGAACTTACCTGAACTTCCCATTTTCTTAAAAGCAACTGATTATACTACGATTTTCCCAACCATTTGGCGGAAATGTGCAAATTATATACCATTGGATAGATAATGAAAAACCGCAACTTTTTCATGTTCACAACTTTCGCAGATTATGCACGGTTTAAATTTAATTTTAAAAATACGAAAACGCTTCTATATGGCCAGAAAACGAACTTTTAGTTTGATTTTCGAATCGCTTATCGAAACTATGCAAATGATATACCGTTGGATAGATAATGAAATTGCGAAACTTTTTCATGTTTTACGCTTTTTCAAAATGCTCACAGTTTTTGAACAATTTTGAAAATACCGAAATTCGGACGTACTTAAAAACAAGCGGATAGTAATTTGGATATTTTGTTTCGACCGTTTGTCGGAATGATGCAAATGATATGGCGTTGGAAAGCTATGAACTAGGCGCAACTTTCTTATTCCAATTGTTTTCTCTAATTCCTTACGGTTTAAGAGAAGAACTCGAATTACGCTCCGCCCGTTTTATGTGACGGGCACCGAATGATTTTCCACACGATTTCCATGCGGTATATTTAAACAATGCAAATGATATGCGGTTGGAAAGGGGTCAAAATGGCGCATCTTTTTCATATGTACCATTTTTGCCAAATCCAAACGATTTAAAAGTAATTTTAGAAGTTTTGAAATCATGTTTCCGGTATATTTTGTGGGATAACGATTTGAATTTGGTGGATTAGATCCATTTATTTGTTGTAAAATGTTGTAGGTAATGAAATTAGACATATACTCTATCATATAAAGCTTTTGGTGACAATGATTGAAGTGTTTGGTGATCAAATCGATGAGATTTGCCAATAGATTTCCGCCCGTAAAAACGAGCATTGAACTTCCCTCGACACGAACTTGCACTTCTTGGGAAATGTGGTTGTACTTCTCAGTACTGTTTCACGAAAGTGTTCGATAGAAATGACTATAAGTTTCTCATACGGTGTCCGTTTGAGGTCCATGACCACACAAAATGCTCAGCACAACCACGCACATCCGAACTTCCTGCGACATGTCCTTGTACTTCCCGGCCTTCGTGGTTGTACTTCCCGAAAATGTTTTGATACTAGTGTGTTTTATAAAAACTAGCATGTGTGCTTCGAGATGATAATTTTAGATTGTCCCTATATTCTATTTAAGAGATTCTGTACTTCCTGGATCCTAATATTTGAACTTCACAATGTTTGCTATGTGAACATATGTGGGGGTATTTCCTTGATATAATTACCGCTTGTACTTCCTGTTGTCTCCGCTTGTACTTCTCGAAAGCACTGCTCGTACTTCTTTGTAGATGACGGGACTATTTTGTTTTTTCCTACATTTGGACTTTGTCGGGTTTCTTGTACTTCCTATATTAAGTGGGTGTATTGCTCGTGTCGAATGATTGTACTTCTCATTGTCAAGTATATGAACTTCCTTACGTGTGATGGGATTATTATTGTTTTTTTGCTATGTGAAGTTATGTGAGGGTATTTTCTTTGAACACTTTTAATTCATGTAATTACCGCTCGTACTTCCTGTTGTCTCCGCCTGCACTTCTCGAAATCATTGCTCGTACTTCCTCGAAGATGACGGGATTATTTAGTTTTTTCTACATTTGAATTTTGTCGGTTTTCTTGTACTTCCTATATTAAGCGGATGTACTGCTCGTGTCGGCAGGTTGTACTTCTCGTCGTCAATTATATAAACTTCCATGCATGTGACGGGATTTTTTTTTCTACATTAGGATTTAGCCGTTTTTGTTGCACTTCCTATATTAACTTGTACTTCTTGGGCAATGCGGTTGTACTTCTTAACACGGTTCCACGAAAGTTTTCACTAAACCGGCTATAATTATCTCGGACGGTGTCCGTTTGAGTTCCACGTCCACATAAAATCATCTGGTACTGCCCAATAGAGAAAGCTGAGCGCATGAACCAGTGTGGCCATTTTCAGAAGAAACAAGGAAAATTCCCCAGTGACATTGTTTTCTGAAGTGCACATCCACGGCAACCGTGTGTTCGTCTAGAGGCGCTAGAACGAGCAACACGAACATGCATCGTGAACTTGCACCAGCGACGAGGGAAGAAGAAGGTGCGCACACATGTATCTATTCACATTTGTAAGTTAGAAAACGATCAATTAAAATAGAACAATGACAAAGATGCTTCTGTTATGAATGAAGCTACAGTCATTAGCATACAGGTTGTGCGCACACTAAAGTCTACCTGCACAAATAAAAAATGTAATGTTTACCATGCCTATGTAGAAGAAAAACGAAATTAGCAGCCTTATAGTTTGAGTACAGGCTAACCACGCATTGCAGTTCTAGCTCAGGCTATAAACAAACACGTGAACCAAGTACAAGCGCCCTGACGAGGAAGTTCAGCTGCAGTGTCAAGCTGCTGAAAGCCAAGAGTTAGTGTTCCTTGCTATCTACAGACAGCAAAGTACGTGCAGCAGATTGGACCTGTGAAATTGCCCAAGAGTTTCCATCGAAAAGCAAAACATTAAAAGCTTTACAAAACAACCAAAGGAAACAGAAAACTGCACGGCGTAGCCGTACACTGCCGATGATCCTGATTTCCTCTCCATCCGGCGCTGCTAATCAAGAATTGGCGGCATACTCCTATGTCTTTGAGGCACGGACCAACCAATTGTACTTTTCGCCATTGAACATTTGTACTGCTCCATCGATGAGCAAACAGTTCAAGTCAGGACAATCAGCATACGGCTGAAAATCATCAAGAGTTAGTAGAGTGTATATATACTTCTAGAAACATCAAGTGTGAACATCATTGTTTAATATATGTACTTCATGAGTTAACATACTTAATTTCCGAATTTATGCCCTCTCCAAAATTAAAAACATGCACTTGCACTTCATGCTACCGTGAGATTGAACTTTTCTTCTCATCTTGCTTGTACTGCCTTGCGCAAGAAACAAAAGGATTTGAGCTGAAATGTACAAGCTGATAGTTTCATTCTCCTCATAATTTTCATCAATCAGATTTTGTATGTAATAGATGCTAGCATTTTTTTACGGATAACAGATGCTAGCAATTAACCTTACAGTACCATTCTTTTTTGTAATTGATCTTCACAACTATGCTCTAATTGTTTCTGTTGACTATGTTGAAAGTTGCATCAATTGATGAACAGTACCACCACTAGAAGAATCTGTCATGCTAGTTCTCTTTTTTTCTTGCCACTATACTTCTCACCTGAAACAATTCCTACAACGCAATCACACAGGGGAACGGCACAACACAATTATACTTCCTACCTGGGCATCTTTGCACTTTTTGTTCGTCCGGTGGCGGAAGCTGTTGAAGAGGCGGGGCGTTCATGACCGGCGCCGAAAATTGGTGTTTTCAGGTGCCTCCTAGCGCGGCGCGTGAAGCAGGGGTGGCGCCCTGGCCGGTGGCGGGGAAGACGGGGAGGGTGGTGGCGAGGCGGGGAGCCGGGAATAGAGGGGCGCGGCAGACTTCGTGAGGGTTTAGAGGAACCGCGCGGGGCTGTGCGCCTGGAACGTCGCCGGCGGGAGCTATCGAGAGGGGTGGCACGCCAGGAAGCTCGCTGCGCAGGGGACAGCCGTCGGCGCGGAAGGAGGAACGACGGCCGGGCTGATTTCTTCCACCTGCGCGGGTCGGGGGCGCGAGGATCCAGTGGCAGCGGGCGCGCGCGATACGAGTCCCGGCCGGCGACGGGAGCAACTGGGGCCGGTGAGGCGGCGCGTGGGGCCCTGGGCGACGGCTGCGCGTGGTACCTGGGGCGGCGGCGGCGCGTGGTGCCCGGTGCGGCAGCTGGGGAGGCAGCGCTTTGTGGGGCGGCGACGGGATAAGGTGGTTGGTGGGGGTCTTTTTTTGGTGGAACCAGTACCGGTGGGCTTCTACCGCACGGACGGACTATATAGGGGGCCGTGGTGCTCAGAATAATATTTTGAGCACCGGTTTCAGAATAGTGCGACCCCACTATTCTGCAACCGGTTGCAGAATAATATTCTGAGCACCGACTTGAACTTCCCTGGACACAAGGTTGAACTTCCCGGAGAACATGGTTGACCTTTCTGTCGAACATACCTGAACTTCCCATTTTCTTCAGAGCTACTGATTATACCTCGAGTTTCTCAACCATTTGGCGGAAATGTGCAAATGATATACCGTTGGATAGATAATGAAAAACCGCAACTTTTTCATGTTCACAATTTTCGCAGATTATGCACGGTTTAAATTTAATTTTGAAAATACGAAAACTCTTCTATGTGGCCAGAAAACGAACTTCTAGTTCGATTTTCGAATCGCTTATCGAAACTGTGCAAATGATATACCGTTGGAGAGATAATGAAATTGCGCAACTTTTTCATGTTTTAAGTTTTTTCAAAATCCTCACAGTTTTTGAATAATTTTGAAAATACCGAAATTCGGACGTACTAAAAAACGAGCGGACAGTAATTTGGATGAATTTATTCAACCGTTTGTCGGAATGATGCAAATGATATGGCGCTGGAAAGCTATGGACTAGGCGCAACTTTCTCATTCAAAATATTTTCTCTAATTCCTTACAGTTTAAGAGAATAACTCGAATTACTGTCCTCCCATTTTATGTGACGGGCACCGAATGATTTCCCCGTGATTTCCATTCGGAATATTTAAACAATGGAAATGATATACGGTTGGAAAGCTGTCAAAATGGCGCATCTTTTTTGTATTTACCATTTTTGCCAAATCCTAACGGTTTAAAACTAATTTTAAAAGTTTTGAAATCATGTTTCCGGTATATTTTATGAGATAATGGTTTGAATTTGATGGCTTAGATCCATTTATTTGTTGTAAATGTTGTAGGTAATGAAATTAGACATATACTCTACCATATAAAGCTTTTGGTCACAATGATTGAAGTGGTTGGTGATCAAATCGATGAGATTTGGACAATAGATTTCCGCCCCGTAAAAACAGAGCGTTGAACTTCTCTCGACGTGAACTTGTACTTACCGAGAAATAGGGTTGTACTTCTTTGTGCGGTTTCATGAAAGTATTCAGTAAAATAGAGCTATAATTTTCACCACACAAAATGCTCGGCACAACCACGCGCATCTGAACTTCCCGCGACATGTCCTTGTACTTCCTGGCCTTCGTGGTTGTACTTCCTGTAAATGTTTTGATGCTAGTGCGTTTTACAAAAACTAGCATGTGTGCTTCGAAATGATAATTTTAGATTATCCCTATATTCTATTTAAGAGATTATGTACTTCCTGGATCTTAATATTTGAACTTCACAATGTTTCCTATCTGAACTTATATGGGAGTATTTTCTTGATGTAATTACCGCTTGTACTTCCTGTTGTCTCCGCATATACTTCTCGGAATCACTGCTCGTACTTCCTCGCAGATGATGGAATTATTTTATTTTTTCTACATTTGGACTTTGTCGGGTTTCTTGTACTTCCTATATTAAGTGGGTGTATTGCTCGTGTCGAATGGTTGTACTTCTCATTGTCAAGTATATGAACTTCTTTAAGGGTGATGGGATTATTATTGTTTTTTGCTATGTGGACTTATGTGGGAGTATTTTCTTTGAACACTTTTAATTCATGTAATTACCGCTTGTACTTCCTGTCGTCTCCGCATGTACTTCTCGTACTTCCTCGCATATGACGGGATTATTTTGTTTTTCTACATTTAGATTTCACCGGGTTTCTTGTACTTCCTATATTAAGTGGTTGTATTGCTCATGTCGAATGGTTGTACTTATCATTGTCAAGTATATGAACTTCTTTACGGGTGATGGGATTATTATTGGTTTTTTGGTATGTGAACTTATGTGGGAGCATTTGCTTTGAACACTTCTAATTCATGTAATTACCGCTTGTACTTCATGTTGTCACTGCATGTAGTTCTCGGAATCACTGCTCGTACTTCCTTGCAGATGACGGGATTATTTTGTTTTGTCTACATTTGGACTTTGTCGGGTTTCTTGTACTTCCTATATTAAGTGGGTGTATTGCTCATGTCGAATGGTTGTACTTCTCATTGTCAAGTATATGACTTTACGGGTGACAGGACTATTATTGTTTTTTGTGCATTTGGATTTTGTCGGTCTTCTTGCACTTCCTAAATTCAGTGGGTGTACTGCTCATGTTGAATGGTTGTACTTCTCAGCATCAATTCGGTTGTACTTCTCGGTGCGGCTTCACTTTCTATAATTATAAGTGGTTGTATTGCTCATGTCAAATTGTTGTCTTCTCGTCGTCAAGTATTTGAACTTCCTCACTGGTGACACAATTATTTTGTTTTTTCTACATTTTGATTTTGTCGGTTTACTTGTACTTCCTTTAACATGTTCATGTACTGCTTGTGTCGAATGGTTATACTTCTCATCTTCAAGTATTTAAACTTTCTCGCGGGCGAATGGATTATTTTGTTTTTTTCCCACATTTGGATTTTGTCAGTTTTCCTATACTTTCTATAACTAATGGTTGTACTTTTCTTCATCAATTATTTGAACTTCCTCACGGATGATGAGATTACTTGGTTTTTTCTACTTTTGAATTTTGTCGGTTTTATTATACTTCCTATAATAATTGGATCTTGCCGACGAGCGACACGGAGAAAACGGGTAGCGGTGCGCGGGTCGAGGGTCGACGGTGCATGGGCCAGGTGCGGCCGCATGCGGGCCGAAGCCGTCGATGCGTGGGTCAGGAGTGGGCAGAGCGGCAGGCAGGAACCCGACGATGGAGGGGCACCTGCGGATCTTGCCGCCAGCAGGGTGCCGCGGTACCAAACATTCATAAATTTTTGCACTTTCCATGTCAAAAACATGCACTGTCCATAACTCTACGTTTCTCCCTGTTTAACTGGGTAATGGATCATCTGGTCATGTTCATGCTATCCACGTGCACATGTTATCTCAATCAAAGTTGTACCGCTGAAGGTAAATAATGAACAGAGTGAACACATAGCTAGCACACGGCCAGGAGCAATGAATCAATATTCACGAACTTAAATATAGTCTCTCAGCGTATCCAGAGATTTATGTAATGAGCTACTGAATGATAAGTCGACGACCCATGCTATCAAACCTCTAGTATGACTACATGTACGTCTCTAGCATGTACTGGTCATCGACTGAATCAGATGAAGACTATCTACGAAATTGAGAAAAAAATACACACACACAGGACCATGTACTTCTCGAACAAAGTAGCCTGTACTGCTCATGGGCGTGGTGGACTTGTCGCCTGGTCATCTCGACGTCACGGGTCACAGCTGCGCCGGAAGAGCTAGGAGGACGGCGATGCCATTCGGACATCGGCGGCGCCCCAGCTGGCGACGACGCACTTTGGGCCGCGGCGGCGACCGAACTGCAGGATTGGGGGTGGAGTACGGAGAGCCCCCCTCCGCTCACGTTGAGGAGTTGTTTTATGCAGAAACCGTGCACATATGTGTACTGCACGAACAACGCGTCTATACTGTCGGCGATAGAGCACATGCGCTTCTTACTATGCGTTCATTTATTTCTTAAAATATTAAGCATCCAAAATACATTAGAATTGGTAACAAGTAATTCTCAAAAATGAATTTAGGAGGTGAAAAAATAAGAATGAGAAAAGGATAGAAATGCCATATCTCTCACTAGATTAGATGTGAATTAGCCACACGTATACACATCCAGCAGCTTTAGCCATACAAGGGCTTTCTTCTCCACCACATCCTGCAACTAGCACTCTACTAGAATCGCATGACCAACAACAGCAGCAGCCAGCAGCTCATGATTCAGCAGCAGCAGCCAACAGCTCATGATTCAGCAGCAGCGAATCATGTAGCAGTAGTCAAGCGCAGCTGCCTGTATACTTGGGGTGTACTTCCGTAGCAGACACATATTCAGTCAAGTGAAGAAAATTCAGATTTCTAAGTAACACACCAGGTACATGCGTATCGAAGATTGCTGCCACCATAACATACATCAGAAAGTGTAGATTTTCAACAGTTCAGATGATTGTACTGCTCAGTACAATGTAGTGTGCTTCCAGCAAATTTATGAAAAAGAACATCTGCAGTTTGCACACAAAAAAAGAGCACACAGGTTGTTGTAAAGAAGAAAATATGAGCGAGCGCAGCCACAACCACAAAAAATACAAACTGATGGAAATAAACTGGACATGTCGCTCAGACAAACACGGCGGCAACGAGAAGCAATTTTCTGAAACTGCAGTCACCGGCGGACAATTTTTCATGGATCTTTCTTATACTTCCGTGGGTAGCCAGGTTTACTGCCTAATCTTACTATTATATCTACTCATTCAAATTTACATAAGGGAAAAGGAGGAGCAGCCACTGGAAAACTAATTAGCTATTTGCAAGCGCACGAACGAACATGGTCCATTTCTCCTATAAATGTTCTAATACTACCCGGCCATCCAGAGCACCTGAGAGGGGCAAACCTTCGTCCATTGTTGGATTGGCTTGGTGCAGTGATTCTTCAATCCCACTTTTCACCATAGCCGTCCGATCGGATTTTTTCCCCCTCACTCGCTCAGCTTTCCATGGAGTCTATGACGCATGGGGCCAGCTACGTGCGAGGCCCGACGGTCAGAGACAGCCACGGTTGCTCGTTCACGTCGCCTTGGGTCTCCATCCGCGCACGATTGTGAAAACCTAGATCGTGATTCACTCCCCAATCCCCGTCCATCCGCTCCTCCCCCAATCCCCATCTCTCCTCCTCCCCAACCATGGCGGCACGCCCATTCCTCCGGCCTTCCAACCGCGGCTGCATCCCGACTACAGCGGTTGGATGGCGACGGTCAGAGGTGGCGACGGTCAGAGGTGGCGGACGGTCAGAGGGCAGCGCGGAGAAGAAGCAGCGGGGGCGGCGCGGAGAAGAAGCAGCAGGGCGGCTCCGCCTCTTCCAGCTGGTGGGGTGGAGCTGCAAGTAGAGGAAGCCCACACGACGGCAGGGCGGCGACCCCACGACCTCCAGCATCCTCACCTCCTCAAGCCCCGGTTGTAACGCCATCAACACGGAGAGTGGCGGCGGTGCGGCGGTGCGGCGCCGCGAGCTCGAGAAGATCGTCCACAGCCAGCCAGGGCTCGAGATCTGGCGGATCGAGGGCTGCAGCAGCGCTGGGGTCGATATAGGTGGTGGTGGAGGCCGCCTCCTCTCCTCCTCCCCCAATTCTTCCGCTCCTAAAGGCAGTGGTGGAAGCTCGCCGAACCCAGATGGCCGACATGCCTAGGAGACGCGGGTTTGCTCAGGTAAACTTGACATTAACTAATTTGCTCTTTTCATCTCTTTTCCAGTGTGAACCATGCATCTGTTTTGCCGTGGAATATGTCACATAGATATTTGTTCAGTTAATGTTTGAGAGAGGGTGATAATTTCAGTAGGATTGTATCCTTTTGGAGTGAAAAAAAGATCTCTGCACTCAGTAAATGTTTGAGAGTGAGTGATAATTTCAGTATCAGGCTGTTGCCTTCTCGAATGAAAAATTGTTAGGTTTAAGGAAATGTTTCTAATTGCTCTTTAATGAAGTGGTACTCTTGCAAGAGCAACTATTTCAGTATCCTATGTGGTTATGAGTGTCTTCTATTTTCTACAGGTTAAAAAGGCGCTGGCTAGCTAACTGTTCTTTCAAGCTGGTAAACCATATGTGGTGGTTCGAAGCTTGGTCACCCCTCCGTGGTGCCCAGCTGCAGTCCTGGATGTGGAGGAGGAGCAGGATATCCTGGAGAAAGCGAGCGTGCCGGTGGCGGCTTGAGTGATGCAGGCGTCGGTCAGCAGATAAACTTTTTCTTGTCACATATCCTATGTATTTTCATGATCTTCTCTGTTCCTTACTGCAGTTCAACCTCTATAACATTAGTTTGTCGCTTAGAACATTGCAGTACAGTATATCTTAATACACAATCATGGGAATGATCAGTATCCAGTCACAATGGAAGGGACATTTCATTATCATGTTGGTGAAGAGGGTTTGTAAAATAAAAGCACTTTTGAGATTCTTTGCTTCTGCCGTGGGTAGTTCTTTTTCTCTGATTGGAGGTGTTGAAGGAATGGACATCACATTCTTTCCACCTCTGCAATCTGATCTTATTTTCTTGGGCATGGCTAATTCTACTGGAGTAGAACCAGTGGCTACTTCACATTTGTGTAGAGGGTTGTAGGTGATCAATTGGTTATGTTTTTTTGGGATTTTTCTTTTATCTATGATGTTGCTTTAGTTATGTTCACGTTAGTGCAGAATTGTAAACTAGAATTTGATATCTGAAAATTGCGCTGAGTATTGTTTTTCAACTTGGTTTTACTTGCTTCAGTAGTGGCGCACCCTAAATTTGATATCTATGATGTTGCTTTAGTTATGTTTTTCAACTTGGTTTTACTTGATCAAGTGGTGCAGTGATTTTCCCGTAGTTTTTGCTACCTAAAATACTTCTTCAACACAATTATTTCATTGTGTTAATGTCTTTGCTATCTGAATTTTGTACAGGTAGTGTCCATCCCGGTTCTGGGGAATTGATTTGGGCAACTCTTGAAGTTTGGTTCTCACATATTGGTCCTGAAAGATAATGTTTGTGCAAGTGGCCAATTGATGTTACGCTTATTTGAAAGCCATAGGGAAGTCAGTGATGAAGGAGCGGACAATCATCGAATGCATCGGTTGCTATCCAATCCATGTATATTGCAAGCCCGGTATGTTGCTCTTCTTTTCTATTATGTATTTTTTCAGAAAAATATATTACTCTCCAGGCTTGATGATTTGGGTAACAAGTATTCAGTCTGCTAGAATTTGATACAAAATTAAATTTTAGTGTGGTCTGGAGTAGGTGCTTGTCTGTTATTTACGTATTATTTTAGTTTGTAGTTTTTATGCTTCATTTTTCTTGGTGCTGGTGCAAGAAGTTTAATTTATGCCAGGAGATGTATATGGGAGACCATTGAAAAGGTAGTATCTTGTGTGTTATAGGTACGATGGGTGGCCAGATGGGGTTCGAGAAAAGAGGCCAGGCTTGCAGTTGTAGTGAAAAATAGTAGCATCTAGCTGAATATGCACCGCTCACTCACATGCCTATAACCGTTGGGAAATGAATTTATTACCTCTGTTTAATTTAATGGCATATTAAACCTGGTAGCATCTTGTGTGTTTTAGGTACGATGGTGGCCAAATGGGGTTTGACACAAGGGGCAAGGCTGGATGGAGCTTTCAGGGCCTCCGGTTTGGCGGTTGCATGCGACTATCATTATAGGAAGTGGTTACCATAATGCAGCGGGCAAAAAACAAGTTGTTGGTAAGCATCCTTATTTCTTTGTTTCATCCATCTCTAATTCTGACCACTCATGTTCCTGTAGTTTTTCTTATGTGATACGAATTCTAGATCTTGGTACATTCATAGAGATATCACCTGTAAATGTACGAGTTTACAAGAATGCCTTACAACCTGTGCGTGTGGATTTTCTTCAAAATTGTGTCTTGCTGTTTATTGCTACTGGTTTTGGTTCAAATAGAAACCTCCATCTTGGGAGCTTCTTGGTTTAATGACTTGGTGAACACCACAGTATATGAGAAGTTTCTCCATTCCCATTTGTATTTATTTTCCTCATCCAATCACTGCCTATACAAATTGATGTGGGTGTCCAGGTAGGTTCAAATTCTTTCTTCTCTTCATGAAGCAAATTTCCTGAAAAATATTTATTCATCGCTTTGCCTATTACGGTACTTTGTTTAATGTTTGGATATTATATAATCAGACTGAAATAGGCCTGCAGTGGATATTATATAATTAGGCTGAAATAATCGCTAAGCCGTATATAATTTGACCGTACAACATGGCAGTGTTGTTTCCTAATTGATACCGGAATATGTCATTGCTTTAAGCCATTGGAAATATCCGAGAGGCTTTGCAGGTTCTTGACGGAAAATATTTACATCAGCTCGCTGGTGGATGTGGAATTGGTTTCCCTCTCCGGGTGTTTCATTTTTATCTGTTCATGAATGAAAAAGTACCATTTAGAAAGAAATGTGATCATTATTTCCCTTAATTCATTTGCCAGTGAATTAGTAGGCCAGCACAGGAAAGTGATCTTTAATTTTAGCTGTATTGATTACACCACTGTTGTTTTCTCCCATTGCAGCTAAATGGTTAGCAAGACCGTTCGGACTGAATAAATGTCAAGAAGCTGTAAAAGATGATTCAGGTATAGAGAGCAGAATAACTAATGTTTGTATGGTTCTTTTGAGCTTTCCTTTTCAATGTGCATGCATTACGATGTCAGCAGCCTAGCTAATTTAATTTTTACTGGACCTTTTAATTGGATTAATATTACTTTCTCCGTTTCAAAAATAGGGGTCACTGCAGAGGATGAAATTAGATAGAGGAACGCACACATAGAGGTATAACCTAAAGGGAGGAGCAAGGATATGGTGATGTGCTTTAATGGTGGAGCCGGGTGTCACGGTCATGGCCTTTCCTTTTTGCCGCTGGTGGCGCTAGATGGCATCGACGGCATGGAGTCAAACCTTTGACCAACAACAACGACAAGGTAGCCTGCAGGTCATGTTTGCCCATTTTTGTGTCAGATTTCAGTTCCTTCAATTTTCCAGATCATTCTGAGTTGTAGTGATATGATGATGTTTGTGTCTATAGCAAGGATGACATATTAAGCTTGAAATTAATCCTTCAGAATATCATTTGTGTTTCATGTTTCTTTCTTTAGGTAGCATCCTGGAACTGTAATGTGGTGTGCAAATGTCTCAAACCTTTGTTATGTAAAAGAAATGTTGGCCTTTTGAGCTTGAAGAATGCCCTGTTATTTTGCCTCGACATTCTCCTGGATTTGTGTCAATATTGTACTACTATTTTCCAATTGCTCCTTATTTTGCTAGGGCCTGCAGTTTTATGTCGCCAAGTGTATGGATGTGTTACACATGGAGTTCTGAATAGTTGAATTTGTTGGTCCTTTTTCACTGCTTTAGCTCTTTGTTCCATTGCAGGAGATATCAACTCACTTTTCATGTATTTTGTTTACAGGAAAATTTATTGAGACGCAAGAATCAAGACAAAAGCAGCAAAATTCTGAAGGTGATTTTTTTGTTCCCATATGTGAATTAATACTAATTCCTGGAAGTTTGTACTAGGCATGAGATAGTTTGCAGATTCCCTAGATTAAAGCATGGTTAGTGCGTAGTTCTAAGTTTCTGGTCCTCGTCCCCCTTCCATTCTTAAGTGCTTAAGCCATTAGAGTTTGAAATATCTTAAAGCCTAACATTGCAATGATATGCTGGCCCTGAGGGAGTACTTCGCGGGGGTGAGCTAGGTGGAGGCGCGAATCGAGCTAAGGTTGGCGGCGCGGAAGCGAGCGTGAGTCGCAAGTGCAGGTGGGGGAGTGGAGGCGATGCTGCGAGCGCTGAGTGAAGGCTGGCGGCGCGTAAGCGAGTGTGGGTCACGGGCGGAGCTGAGCGGTCACCAGCGTCTCTTCGCTGGCCAAAGGGGAGGCGACGACGGTTGGACAAGCAGGCAAGGGAGGACCGGACCAGGGAAGGTGCTGCAGCAGCGATATCCATGGGGAAGCGGAGAGAGGCCAGTGGGAGGCTTTCTCAGCCATGATTCCGCCTCTGGGACGCCGAATGAGACGCCGAACCGTGTCCATCTCCGCCCTGAAGGCTCTGCACCGCCATGGCAGGTCCACCACAGCCCCGCCGACTCTCCAAGATGGCGCCTCTTCCTCGTCACGCGGGGCAGCGACGACGACGGCCATCTTTGGTGGATCCGGCTGCCTAGCGGTCACCGGCACAGGTACGAGCCTAGGAGATACCTCCTCGCCTGAGCCTCACCCCAAGATTGGAGCTTTCTGTTTATAATCTATTATTTGGTTGTTTGATTTGGTGTATAAATCCTAAGAAAGGTATTATGTACTTCATTGTGTTTGTGAGGCTCTGACCCTGCTGTTGGACGTGATTTACAAAGCATCAAACAATGAGCTTGTGAGGCCTCAGACCCTTCTGAAGAATGCCACTATCCTGCAATAGTATTATTTTATTCTTAAAATTGTGTGTAATTACCTTGTTTATCAAACTTCTTTGCTTATTGGATTTCATGTCATCAACAAATAAATTTCTCGTATCCATCCTTCATAGGTTAACGTTTTAAGTTGTTTCGTTTGTTTATCTGCATTGATAGGTTTATATTTTACTGTTAATGTGTAGGTGCTCTCATTGTTCTACAGAAAAGAAAGTTGTTTAAATAGATCCATTTTTTTCTTTGATTCAATCTAATATTTTATCCAGTGTTAACATGGTTTATCACTGTTAGTTATGCTTGATTTCGTGATATTCATATGCGCAGGGACAAGAGGGCGATGATGTTGTTAACACAGAGAAAACAAAGAGGAATATCAATGTCTGGAGGAAGCTTCATCGCCACCGTCCGTCGCTTCTTGTCGTCTTCCACCACCAGTTCTCCAGTGTGATGTTCACCGGCCATGCTGCAACGACATCCGCGGGCTCACCATTCTCCTGCTCTAGCCCCTTGCTCACTATCCATGCCGGCATTCCATGGTAGAGTCATTATGGATGGGAAGGAGCGAAGGGCTGAGCATCCGCGTGGATGATGTGCATCATGACTCTCGGTGACTATCGTCTCTGTCCCTTGCTCTTCGTCCAACTTCCTTGAGCCACAAGGGGTGTTGACTGTCGAGTGAGCAGCAACACCAAATAAAGCATCCTGCATGTAATTGCTTTTCTTTGCTCATTGTTACTGCGGGATTTCACTTCCCTCTTGTTTTCCAAATTATGTAAATCCTACTAATTATAATCCCTTATGTAGATCTAATTTATCATGCCTTTGTTAATTATCTCTTCACATACAATTCACCCTTTTTGACACTGATCTGTATCTTGTGTTGTGTTCTCTTTAGGTATCTATGCAGATTGTTCTTTGCAGATTTGTCACTTGTGGTGGTGTTTAGACAATTCTCTGTTGTCAGGTTTCTTTTCTCAACGAGGTAACATTTATTGTTTCCTCTATGTGTTTTAGCCAGGCAAATCAGGATAACAAGGGCACGTACATCTTATTTTTAGTTTGACCAGTCCTCACTGCTTGCTTTTTATTGTGATCTCTTTTCTCTTTTTGGTTTAGTGAAAATGTTTTCCTGTGGCAGATAACTTGTGCTGAATTCGAGGTATGATACATATATCTCTACAAATATTGTGCAGATGTTTTAGTGCCTATACAAGAGTCTTATATATTATTAACTGACTAATATTGGTATTATATTTATGAAGTAAATGCAATGCAGTATTTTGTCCTTGTGTACATTGAACACATCTTTCCTATAGAATGTGTGAATGACACATTATCTACATATTTTATCCAAGTATATGCTTGTGTTTATGAAATTTACCATAGTCACGGTGAGTATGAGTAGTGGGCCATACTGTAATCCATGGACATGTACATAGCAGCGTAAGACAGCATTGCGTAATTAACACCTCAATAGCCATAATGCGGTCACATGGCTTGAGTAATGCCTTGCTTTTGTCATTTGCGTCGGGGCGCAACCGGTCATCTATGGCATGTATGTTCGGTTTTCTCAGCTGTATATTTAATTGTAGTTCTTTTTGTGTTTGTTTGATAGGCTTATTATCGGAGAAACCGGCGATAATGATGTATAGTGATCTTGGTATGCGAGTATGATCAGGACCACTTGGTCTGGCCTGCGCACATTTCTTCTTTACTTCTTAGTAAGGATCTGGTGTATTCTTACTGAATGAAATGAGGTTACTTCAACTGTACTTATTTTCAATTGTACTTATTGTATGTGTTGATGGAACCCAAAAAGTAACATGTTATACACATTTATTTCTCTTTGCTATGAACAAATGGTTGGATGCAACAAATGATGCTCCTGGTATGTACATGTGTAATCTTAGACAGATTGCTTGGAAGTTTTCATTTTCTTTTAAAAGAATTGCTTATACAAGCTTAAGGGCTCTCAAAAACATACTGAATTATTGGAAAACTAAACATACTTAAAACTTATGTTTTATTTTCTTTAAAACAGATTGCCTATATAGGCTTAAGGACTCTCAAAGACCTATTGAATTATTGGACAACTAAACAAACATCAGTAGCATAAAACATATGGTTACAGATAGTGTCTTGCATTTTCCTGTGCGCCGGGGCGCACCGGGTTGCGTCGAGGCGCAACCGGTCATCTATGGCATGTATGTTCGGTTTTCTCAGCTGTATATTTAATTGTAGTTCTTTTTGTGTTTGTTTGATAGGCTTATTATCGGAGAAACCGGCGATAATGATGTATAGTGATCTTGGTATGCGAGTATGATCAGGACCACTTGGTCTGGCCTGCGCACATTTCTTCTTTACTTCTTAGTAAGGATCTGGTGTATTCTTACTCGAATGAAATGAGGTTACTTCAACTGTACTTATTTTCAATTGTACTTATTGTATGTGTTGATGGAACCCAAAAAGTAACATGTTATACACATTTATTTCTCTTTGCTATGAACAAATGGTTGGATGCAACAAATGATGCTCCTGGTATGTACATGTGTAATCTTAGACAGTTGCTTGGAAGTTTTCATTTTCTTTTAAAAGAATTGCTTATACAAGCTTAAGGGCTCTCAAAAACATACTGAATTATTGGAAAACTAAACATACTTAAAACTTATGTTTTATTTTCTTTAAAACAGATTGCCTATATAGGCTTAAGGACTCTCAAAGACCTATTGAATTATTGGACAACTAAACAAACATCAGTAGCATAAAACATATGGTTACAGTAGTGTCTTGCATTTTCCTGTGCGCCGGGGCGCACCGGGTTGCGTCGAGGCGCAACCGGTCATCTATGGCATGTATGTTCGGTTTTCTCAGCTGTATATTTAATTGTAGTTCTTTTTGTGTTTGTTTGATAGGCTTATTATCGGAGAAACCGGCGATAATGATGTATAGTGATCTTGGTATGCGAGTATGATCAGGACCACTTGGTCTGGCCTGCGCACATTTCTTCTTTACTTCTTAGTAAGGATCTGGTGTATTCTTACTGAATGAAATGAGGTTACTTCAACTGTACTTATTTTCAATTGTACTTATTGTATGTGTTGATGGAACCCAAAAAGTAACATGTTATACACATTTATTTCTCTTTGCTATGAACAAATGGTTGGATGCAACAAATGATGCTCCTGGTATGTACATGTGTTATCTTAGACAGTTGCTTGGAAGTTTTCATTTTCTTTTAAAAGAATTTCTTATACAAACTTAAGGGCTCTCAAAAACATACTGAATTATTGGAAAACTAAACAAATTTAAAACTTATGTTTTATTTTCTTTAAAACAGATTGCCTATATAGGCTTAAGGACTCTCGAAGACCTATTGAATTATTGGACAACTAAACAAACATCAGTAGCATAAAACATATGGTTACAGTAGTGTCTTGCATTTTCCTGTGCGCCGGGGCGCACCGGGTCATCTAGTAGACTATAAGTTCATAATAAATAGCCTTTTGTTGATTCATTTAGCAGCAGCATTAGCACACACGCACATAGGTAGACCAAGCAACACTAACGAGCCGAGCAACCGTTCTGCACAATTTGCTACAGAAGACTACGGAAAAGACGGCATGGTTGACATCGACCACCACCTCTCCGCAGAGGACCGGGGGAAAAGACGGCATGGTTGACATCGACCACCACCTCTCCGCGGTAGAGGACCGGACGCCCACGGCGGCGAGACGACAAGGGCAGTCAACAGCCAACTGAACCTGTGTAGTTCCCAAAAGAACAGAAAACATGAATACGTGTAATGCCAAAGAAAATACAGTCGTACTTCAACATATTTATTGCCACTGTTATTAGCAACACCCAATTCCATTCGGTTTGCCTAGTTTTTTCATCCGGGTGTGCACTCTGAAAAGATACACTGCAATCAACCATGTTCTTGTACTGCCAACAATAATACGCTTGTACTTACTCTACATCAACATAAATTCACAGTTTAACAAACAAAAATGATGTAAATGTTAAAGAAAAATAGCAGAGCTGAGAGGGTCATTCATGCTTCGCGACGGCTGAGGCCGGAGGCAGCAAACCATGACGACCGTGCTCTTCTGAATGCATATGACACACAACCGATATCTGCAGGGAAAAAGTGCTGCTCACGGTCTGTCGGTCTTGGCCGCCGGGAGGACCGATGCTGGACGAGATCCTCCACGCGCATTGCTGCTCACGCCCTCACGACGGAACTCACCAGGCTAAGCCTTGGGTTCGTGCGCGGCCTGCAGATTCGGGAACGGCGGCGCCGGAGCCTGTCCGTCGGCGGCATGAGCCTGGTAAGGGGCTGCGGACGGGTAGGTGAGCGAGCGCGGCGGCGTGAGCTCCCGATGCGGGATCCTGGCCGGCGTTGATGGAGACCAGGCGCGCGGCAGCGGGATGAAGGTGGAAAATCCGGCGGCGACGCTCGGGTAGGTGGCCGGCGGCGCGGGCGTCCCTTGTATGGGCGGCGCGACAGCCATCCAGGCAGAGGCGCGGGAGCCATCCAGGCAGCGGCGCGGGGGCCATCCAGGCGGCGGCGCGGGGGGCCTCGAGGCGGCGGCGAAGCAGTGCCCCTGCAAGCGGCCGCACGGACGCCGTCCAGGTGGGGGTGGGGATGGTCGACGGGAGTACATGGATCTTCTAGGGCGGCGGTGGAGGTGGCCTGCGGCGGTGGGGGTGGGGTGGCCGCCTGGCCGGTGGGGGTAGGGTGGCCGGCGGCGGTGGGGGGGGGGGGGGGGGGGCGGGGGCGGTGGCGGCGTATGGGGGATTGAGGTTGGTGCGTATGGGGAGTTGTGGACGGGTCTGGGTGGGTTTGGATCGTGCGTGTGCGGGTGGATTTCCGTGGGACTTTTTTCTCCAACCGGTCGGCGCCCTATATAGGGGTAGGTGGTGCTCAGAATAATATTCGGCAGCACCTAGAGGGGTTACGAATAGGCTGATACCGAACCGCCCTTGCATCCGTCCGAAAACCCCGACTCACCGGCCCACGAGAGAAAAATCTCCCCCGAACCCCAAACCACACGATCCGTAACCGAACTCCCCAATCTCCCCCAACCTTCTTTCCTACCGACAGGGCCATCGCGCCGCCGCCAACCCCAACTCCCTCCCCGCCTTCTTCCCGGCGAGAGCCCGCTCGCCGCTCGCCGCCCGACCCCAGATCCTGCTCCGCCTTCTTCCCGGCGAGAGCCCGCTCGCCGCTCGACCCCAGCTCCTGCTCCGCCTT
The DNA here is from genome assembly GCF_022539505.1 of Lolium rigidum. Lineage (NCBI taxonomy): Eukaryota > Viridiplantae > Streptophyta > Magnoliopsida > Poales > Poaceae > Lolium > Lolium rigidum. Next base: position 22,834 of record NW_025901431.1, read on the forward strand.
CTTCCCGGCGGCAACCCGCGACGCCGCTCCGACCCCAACTCCTGCTCCGCCTTCTTCCCGGCGAGAGCCCGCTCGCTGCGTGCCTTCTTCGCTGATGGAGGCCCGCCTCGCAGCGCCGGCGGGAGCCGGCGCGAGGAGGCCCGCGATGGAGCCGGCGACCTACCCGAGGAAGAGGACCTCCTAATTAGTCGGCCCGCCGCCCTCCGATTCCACGACGCCGCGCGCATCCCGGCCGAACTCCATAGCAAGGTACAAATTGCTATCTAGTCTTTTATAGATCCCCGTCCGTTTTTTTCCAAGTTTTTTAATTTTTCGTGAGATTTTTTAAGGCCATATGACAATTCAGTTCTTCGTGTCGGAAAGTTCACCTCGTGCATTCGCCAAGTTCAAATAAAATTGAACGAATTTGTCTTTTGTTGGACGAGTTCACTTGGGACATAAGGGAAAGTTGAATTTGTAGATTGAGAAAGTTCGTTTTAATCATCCGTGAAACAAACTAAAGGATCACGGTGAATTCATTAGGTGTAAGTAAAAGTGAAGTTCACTCGCAAATAAAAATGAAGTTCGCTAGGCATAAAAACCGAAGTTTGTTTCAGGAAGTGTAAAAAAATCAGTGTAATAAGAGTCCTTGCCTGCTTCTCATTGCAACGGTGTAAATAAAATCCTTGCTTGCTTCCGCTATGAATTATTTTACATTTCAGTCTGATATCAACACGGTAGCATTTTCCGATGAAAGTGTTGATCTCATTTATTCTGGAAGCAATGATAATATGTGCAAGAAAATCACTCTTTGTACACTCGGAAGTTCGTCATATATAAATACTTAAGTCCGTTCCTATTGCTGTGTACAAAGATTATTACTATACGAGGGTTTCCTTTTGCCTACTTGGTGGTTTAAACCTATAACAAGGCTAGAAAGTTTACTTTTATTTGCATGAGTAGTTCAGTTTGTCCGGCACTTCATGATATTATTAGTAAACGTAAATTCTTAAATGAGATGCAAAAATCTGTAAATTTGAGTTGATGTTTATCTATCGCTATCTTTTTGGAAAAGTAGAAGAATTAGATGTATTTGTTGTTGATTTGTGGATGATAGGTAAAAAAACACACAGGTTCACTTTTTTTCTATTGACGAAATTCACTTTTATATTTCTAGGAGTCTGGGGAGAGCTAGGACATTCTCCGAGTTGTTGCCCGGCCGGTGGAGCCTAGCATCCAACGTAATTGAGACCTAGGTCAGCTTGTTCCAATCGATGATGGCCTAGTTATCTTCTGAAATTCACTATTTTATTTATTGGGTAAAAGTTCACTTCGCCTATGACAGGAAGTTCACCTGTTTTTAATCATGCCATGTTTGGGGCTGAGCGGAGCGGAGCGCTGCAGTGCTGTGGCGTCGCATCTCGTGGACCTCCACGCACGCTGATCCCAATCTCCCAGCGCGCCTGCAACTTCCCGACGAGATTTCCCCTACCTTGTTGGTTGGTCCACCACGCGTCGTGGTAATCCATCGTCGCCGGCAGCCTCAGCCCCGTGGTGACCACTAATAGGACCACCTCAGTCTGGGTAAGTTGATCTTTCCCCACCTCTTTCATGCACGATTCACGAAGGCGAGCGCCCTCTCGCACTTCTTGATGCTATGGAAAGCTAATTCCGAACTAGTACTATGGTTACATCCGAACAGCAACGCCCGTGGCTTGCTAGCCTTGTCCATTCTGCAGTTCGAAAGAGTGCGGTTAGTTCGAGAGTTAATGCGTGAAATTCAGATATAAAAATTGCGGGTGGTATTGTACTACATTTGATGTTTTAACCGCCGAGGTCTGCCTTTTTTATCAACGCACTGGAGTAGTAGTTCAATAGTAGTGAGCTCCTAATTAATGGAGGTGGGGAGAAGAAAGTGAGATGCTTCTAATAAACGTTTCTGGTTATTTACTACAAACCGGTAGTTCACCAATTCGATTTCTCGCGGTACACTGACTATTCCAAATCTGACTCATGATCGATTCAAAATAGCAGTTCGCTTGCTTATTTTAAGAAATTCACTAATTCAACATAGGCATTTCACTCGCGAAATAAAATAACAATTTTTTGCATTAGACTCCATAGATAAAGTTGTTATGCTTAACTCAGTTTGGTCTTGCTTCTCATATTCGGCATCTGCAGTTCACCTCGAAAGCACCAATAGTTCATTTTAGTAGTTTTGGGTCGTTCACTTATTCAGCATCCGCGAGTTCATGACATGAATATGAGAAGCAGATCATATTTGGCATAGGTGCGGTTCATCGTTAGCCATTGTGTTATATTGCCTCGGATCGATAAATAGAACCGGGAAAATTGCGGGAAGTAGAGTCGTTTAGCTCAAAGTAACTCCCATGTATTTATAATATGAAGTCCACATTAGGTTTATAACGGGAATACCATGTCGTGCAAGTTCACCATGTTAAAAGAAACCATTGCTGGGTAGTTCACGACGTCTAGACTGGGGATTCATTTTTACTATGTATGTCCTGATGCGTTTCTGACTGTATAAAAAGGTAGAGGTTCATTTTGCTTAGGAAGAAAAGTTTACATATCATTTTGTTGAAGTTTTATTTCTGTGGCGAAAGCTTTGCCATAAGTTCACTGTCGACCAATCTAGAAAAAATAGCATCTCTATTTATACACATAAAATTAATTCATATGTGGTTTATTTGTTCTTTGCTATGGAGAAGTTCGGTTATTTGTTCCTGAAAAGTTCACTCTTCTTAGATTAGCTGTGTGTATGTGTGTTCGCTCTATTCTCATATGGAGTTCACTCTTTTATTTTTTGATGGAGTTCACACTTTTATTTTTCTGAAGTTCAGTTTGGTGCACAGTTCGTTCAGAGAGTTAGTGCGGGAAATTCAGATATGGATGATTACACTAAAAAATGATTCTTATGCAAGTGCTCCTGTAATAATACAAAGTATATGTCTGGAAGTGCACATAGGAGAAAATAGGTAGTTCATTGTATATAAAATAAATAGATGTGCTCTTCTTTTTGTAACTTTACCTTCTTCCGTCCAAGAAGTTTCATCATATAGTTTGTTTGTTATTCACAGGAAGTTCATTCATTAGAGGAAGTTCACTTTGGATTGAAAAATAGTTATATCAGGACGCACATGGAGCCCTCCAATTGAAGAAGTTGTCTAGTGAGGTGTTGTTCCTCGATTTGTGTAGTATCTTACCAGAGAAAGGCCTGAACCAAAAAGACTTATAACTGTGATCTCCCCGAGCACCGCTCCAGGCCCAAGCACGAGCACCTCAAGCAGCCACGCTCGTGGGAAAGCTACTCCGGTCATGTCGGGTCATGGTGATCTGCTACGAAGTTCGAGATGATGAAAAGGTAAAGGTCCAGACTTACATTTTCTTGCATTTTAGCTCGTCCGTAGAGCAAACTTTGCAACCGATAGTGCTTTGTTAAAAAGTAGAAGCTCACCTTGTTCTCGCATGAATTTATTTGTTTTTGTTACGGAAGTTTGCTTTGTCCACTGATTTTGGCTAAAGAACACAGCAGAAAGTTAACCGTAAAAAATAGAATAAGAAGTTACTATCTGAATGAGAGATAGAATTTTAGACCATCCACAAGAGATAGTTGTCCAAAAAGTTCCCTTTGTTCATGAGGACTTGTTAGTATTATGAAAGTTCACTTCTCTTTGCCGCGGAATCCACTTTGGCCCATTCAGGAGATTCACTTTTAGTTTCAGACGAAAATAGAAGGTAGCGAATGTCTAGAATATTGTTGATGTATATATTCCATAGGCGAAGTTCATTTGATCTATGCGTGAAGCTCACCTCTTCTTTTTTGGGGAGTTCGCTATGCCAATTATTCTAATCGGCAAGTTCACACCAATTTCTCGTCCAAGTTCATTATCTCTCAATGTGAAAATTCGTATTTATTTTGTGTGGAAGTTCATTACGCCTATTTACTTAGAAAAAGGTAAACAGTATGAAGTCCACTTATTAAGAATGAAGAAAATAACTACTAATGTAGTTTGGTGAAATAGAATGAGCACGTGTCATAGCATTTAATCTGTTTAAGGAATTACCAACTAGAAGCTTATCATTTTTTTGTCATTTTGTGGCGATAGCATTTGTGCTTGAACTAGGAGTGCTTGTACTATATACTGGACTACATCTGAAACTATCACCTTGATAGGGCATTGAGTACTCATTTTATTCCCGTTTTACATCGAGGTGATTGCATCCGGGCAGTTCACCTCGCCCCCATCAGGAGTCCACCATGAATCACACCGGAGTCCACCAAGCTCCGAGCTCGCTCGCTGCCCTCGCGGACGCACCGGTCCCACCCCCTTACTGGAAGTGCGAGTGCGTGTAAACTAGCAGTAACGCTGTTCCTATATCAGAATCACACGGTGTTACACCATCAGCTTGGTTTGAAAGTTTGCTGTATTTTCTCGGGAGTTCTTGTTCAGAAAAATTTATTTAAAAGTCTCTGAGTGAGATGTTTCTTGTAAAATAATTGTAGAGTAGACCATCAACAAATGCACTTCACAAATTCTTGAAAGTTCACTTGTTCATCTTAAGAAGTTGTCTTGAAGCGGCAGTTTACTTAGTTCGCAAAACGGTGAAAAACATGAAAACATAAATGTTTTGGCCACGAAGTTCACTTTTTGAACGCGTGAGTTCATTTTCTTCTACATGTAAGTTCATTTTTCACGAAGTTCATTTTATGCCCCCCTCCGGCTAGAACGCCATGTCCACTGCTGGTGACCTCCGTGAACGTGGGAGTTCGCATACATTGCCTCGGGAGTCAACTCTGAGCCAAGGAGATAGTCCATTGGGAGCAGCGGCGGGAGTTCGGCGCCGTTTTCCATCAACTCCAAAGAGCCTCGCTTGTCGGGATCCTGTTGCTGACCAAGCCGCTTACGTCAATGTCCTACTGCTGAAATACAGGTATTTTGTTTCTTGTTGATTCGGGGCCCTCTCGATGGTCGACCTCGTACCAGCCAGAGCTCCTATCGCCGTGCCTGGGCAACGTCTAGCGTCCTGCCCCGTACTCTAAACTGCTGCTGTTACTGCTTCTGGACTACTGCTGCTTATGAGTGAGTGATTTTGTTTACAGATGTTGTGTGATACGTCTCCGACGTATCGATAATTTCTTATGTTCTATGCCATATTATTGATGATACCTACATGTTTTATGCACACTTTATGTCATATTCGTGCATTTTCTGGAACTAACCTATTAACAAGATGCCGAAGTGCCGATTCTTTGTTTTCTGCTGTTTTTGGTTTCGAAATCCTAGTAAAGAAATATTTTCGGAATCGG
>NW_025901432.1:0-15875 GCF_022539505.1 Lolium rigidum
GCACGCCGCCGGGACGGGGAAGTGCCCCCGTAAGGCATCTCCATCAACACCACCGCCATCTTCATCGACGCTGTTGTCTCCTATGATGAGGAGGGAGTAGTTCTCCCCCAAGGCTAAGGGCTGTACCGTAGCTATGTGGTTCATCTCTCTCCCATGTGATCTTTATGTGATCATGAGCTTTGTGATCTAGTTGAATATCATCTATGTGCTACTCTAGTGATGTTATTAAAGTACTCTATTCCTCCTTCATGATGTAATGGTGACAGCGTGTGCATCATGTAGTACTTGGCATAGGTTATGATTGTGATCTCTTGTAGATTATGGAGTTAACTATTACTATGATAGTATTGATGCGATCTATTCCCCCTTTCATAGCCTGACGGTGACAGTGTGCATGTTATGTTAGTACTCGGTATAATTGCAATGGTCTATCATGCACTCTAAGGTTACTTAAATATGAACACCGAATGTTGTGGAGCTTGTCAACTCCGGCTTGAGGGAGCTCTTGTAGCCCTACACAATGAATGGTGTTTGTCATCCAACAAGAGAGTGTAGAGAAAGTAGTATTTGTTTATTCAGTTATGTGATCATTGTTGAGAGTGTCCACTAGTGAAAGTATGATCCCTAGGCCTTGTTTCCGAATATCAAAACTCCGTTTATTTACTGTTCCACTACATGTTTACTCGCTGCCATATTTTATTCAGATTGCTATTACCACTCATATTCATCCATATCACTTGCATCTTACTATCTCTTCGCCGAACTAGTGCACCTATACATCTGACAAGTGTATTAGGTGTGTTGGGGACACAAGAGACTTCTTGTATCGTGACTGCAGGGTTGCTTGAGAGGGATATCTTTGTCCTCTACCTCCCTGAGTTCGATAAACCTTGGGTGATCCACTTAAGGCAAACTTGTTGCTGTTCTACAAACCTCTGCTCTTGGAGGCCCAACACTGTCTACAGGAATAGAAGCCAGTTGTGGACAGCACTTATTTTCATGCTTTAGCTAATCAAAGGAGGAGAAAGAAAATGATTCCTGTGTTAGATGGTCCCGAGGGCCCTGTAACTGAAACAAAAGAGATGTTAGAGATAGCCAAAACTTATTACAAAGATTTGTTTGGTGTTGTTAGATGATTTCTTTCTACCTGAAGAAAAAGTAGCTCTAGAAGAAAATGACATGTTAGGGAGTAGATTTACTTTAGAGGCAATAAAGGAGGCTGTTTTTGGTTCCTATGCTGATGGGGCACCTGGGCCAGATGGTTTGTCCTTTTTCTTCTACCAGAGATACTAGGATATTATTGCTCAAGACTTAATGAATCTTTTTGATGCTTGGTTTGAAGACAAGTTAGATATTTTTAGATTAAATTTTGCTATGATTACTTTGATACCCAAGGAAAATGATGCCGGAACTATGAAGAAGTTTAGGCCTATTAGTTTGCTCAATTGTATTTTTAAGATTTTCTGCAAAGTTTTGACAAATAGGTTAGCTAAGATCATAGGGAGATTGATTTCTCAGAATCAATCTGCCTTTATTAAAGGGAGATATATTCTAGAGAGTGTAGTTACTGCACATGAAATTGTGCATGAGGTGCATAGGAGGAAAATGGAAGGTTTTGTTTTCAAAATTGATTATGAAAAAACTTATGATAAGGTTAATCTGGATTTTTTGTATGAGATCTTGCAGCTTAGAGGCTTTAGTGTAAGGGTATTTTACCCTTATCCATTATTTTGGTAACAATGACACCGTGCTAGAGTATTTGACCTAATATGTTTATAAGGATAATCTCATGTATTAGGCAATGAGGCATAAATGGTGTATCAAAAGAACAAGAAGGCTAAAGGAGACCCCCCACTTCAACAACAATCAAAAAGGGGTCTACAGCAGAAATCCGGTCTGCAGCCCAGTCCAACCGGGCTAGCAACCGGCCAGTCCGGCGCACAGCTCGGTCAACCGGTCGCCAACCGGAGAAGTCCAGCGCACGACCCGGTCTACCGGCCGCCAACCGGGGTCTTCACCAGAACACAAGAAATCCGGTTGCCGACCGTTCAACCGGCCTACAGACCGGTGGGTCCGGCGCACGGCCCGGTCGACCAGTCGCCAACCGGGCGCCAACCGGCCGCCAACCGGAGGAGCTCCAGGACCAGCAAAGAGCGTCCGGTCACTGGTCCGGTCTGACCGGCCTCACCACCGGGCTGTCCGGTCTGTGGCCCGGTCAATCGGGTTTCTCGAGGAAAAAGCTGAGGTGGCAAGTGACTGATGACCCACAAGTATAGGGGATCGCAACAGTCTTCGCGGGAAGTAAAACCCAATTTATTGATTCGACACAAGGGGAGGTAAAGAATACTTATAAGCCTTAACAACCGAGTTGTCAATTCAGCTGCACTGGAAAAGCACTAGTAACAGGGGTGATGTGAAAGTAGCAGTGATATGAGAGCAATAGTAACGAGTAACACAGCAGCGAGTAATAGTAACACGAGAGCAATGGCACCAGAAGATAGTTGATACTACTTCCAATGACATGAAGAACAAGTATATAATGATGAAAGATGGACCGGGGTTCCCAGCTATCTACACTAGTGGCAACTCTCCAATAACAAGTGTTGGGTGAACAAATTACGATCGGGCAATTGATAGAATTGAAATAGCATTAAGACAGAATATCAAGATCATTAATCATGTAGGCATGTTTTCCAATAATAGTCGTACGTGCTCGCAATGAGAAACTTGCACAACATCTTTTGTCCTACCAGCCGGTGGCAGCCGGGCCTCAAGGGAAACTACTTGGATATTAAGGTACTCCTTTTAATAGAGCACCGGAGCAAAGCATTAACACTTGGTGAAAACATGTGTCCCTCACATCACCGCCATCCCCTCCGGTTGTCCCGATTTCGTCACTTCGGGGCCATTGGTTCCGGACCGTGACATGTGCATACAACTTGTAGATACAATCTAAGCAATAAGTATAGAGCTCAAATCTAAGATCATGCCACTCGGGCCCTAGTGACAAGCATTAAGCATAACAAGATTGCAGCAACAATAACTTCATAAACTTTGTAGATAGACAATCATAATGTAACAATCCATCGGATCCCGACAAACACAACACCGATTACATCGGATGAATCTCAATCATGTAAGGCAGCTCATGAGATCATTGTATTGAAGTACATGGGGGAGAGAATACCAACTAGCTACAGCTAGAACCCGTAGTCCATGGGGGAACTACTCACGGAGCATGGTGGTGGCGATGGCGTTGATGGAGATGGCTTCCGGGGGCACTTCCCCGTCCCGGCAGGGTGCCGGGACAGAGACTTCGTCCCCCGAATTGGAGTTTCGCGATGGCGGCGGCGCCCGGAGTCTTTCCGGAGTTTCGTCAAGAGTTACGGTGTTTTTAGGTCGAAAGGGATTTTATAGGCGAAGAGGCGGCGCGGGGGGCACTCGGGGTGCCACACCACAGCCGGCGCGGGCCCGGGCCGGGCCGCGCCGCCCTATGGTGTGGTGGCCCTCCGGCCCCTCTCCGACTCTTCTTCGGTGTTCGGACGCTTCGGGAAAAATAGGAGGTTTGGTATTCGTTTCGTCGAATTCCGAGAATATTGCCCGAACAGCCTTTACGGAACCAAAAACAGCAGAAAACAGAACCGGCACTGTGGCATCTTGTTAATAGGTTAGTTCCGGAAAATGCATGAAAACATCATAAAGTGCAAGCAAAACATGTAAGTATTGTCATAAAACAAGCATGGAACAACAGAAATTATGGATACGTCGGGGACGTATCGGCATCCCCAAGCTTAGTTTCGCTCGTCCCGAGCGAGTAAACGATAAAAGAATAATTTCTGTAGTGACATGCTACTTACATAACCTTGATCATACTATTACAAAGCATATGAAATGAATGAAGTGACTCAAAGCAATGATCTATAGTTGCTAACAAATAGATAACATATAGCAAAACTTTTCATGAAGAGTACTTTCAAGACAAGTATCAAAAGTCTTGCACAAGAGTTAACTCATAAAGCAATAAGTTCAAAGTAAAGGCATCGAAGCAACACAAAGGAAGATATAAGTTTCAGCGGTTGCTTTCAACTTGTAACATGCATATCACATGGATACTTGTCAACACAAAGTAATATGATGAATGCAAATATGCAAGTATGTAAGAATCATTGCACAGTTGACACAAGTGTTTGCTTCTAAGATGGAAGGAAGTAGGTAAACTGACTCAACATAAAGTAAAAGAATGGCCCTGCGCAGAGGAAAGCATCGATTGCTATATTTGTGCTAGAGCTTTGGTTTTGAAAACATAAAGAGAGCATAAAAGTAAAGTTTTGAGAGGTGTTTGTTGTTGTCAACGAATGGTAGTGGGCACTCTAACTACCTCATCAACCAGACTTTTGATGCGTGTAATTGACACGTCCGTTGGGAACCCCAAGAGGAAGGTGTGATGCGCACAGCGGCAAGTTTCCCTCAGTAAGAAACCAAGGTTTAATCGAACCAGTAGGAGTCAAGAAGCACGTTGAAGGTTGATGGCGGCGGGATGTAGTGCGGCGCAACACCGGAGATTCCGGCGCCAACATGGAACCCGCACAACACAACCAAAGTACTTTGCCCCAACGAAACGAGTGAGGTTGTCAATCTCACCGGCTTGCTCGTAACAAAGGATTAACCGTATTGTGTGGAAGATGATTGTTTGCAGAGAAAACGAGTAAAACAAGTATTGCAGCAGATTTGTATTTCAGTATTAAAAGAATGGACCGGGGTCCACAGTTCACTAGAGGTGTCTCTCCCATAAGATAAAAGCATGTTGGGTGAACAAATTACAGTCGGGCAATTGACAAATAGAGAGGGCATAACAATGCACATACATGACATGATAAGTATAGTGAGATTTAATCGGGCATTACGACAAAGTACATAGACCGCCATCCAACCGCATCTATGCCTAAAAAGTCCACCTTCGAGGTTATCATCCGAACCCCTCCAGTATTAAGTTGCTAACAACGGACAATTGCATTAAGTATGGTGCGTAATGTAATCAACAACTACATCCTCGTACATAGCGCCAATGTTTTATCCCTAGTGGCAACAGACACAGCACAACCTTAGAACTTTCGTCACTCGTCCCAGGTGTCAATGCGGGCATGAACCCACTATCGAGCATAAATACTCCCTCTTGGAGTTAAAAGCAAAAACTTGGCCAGAGCCTCTACTAGTAACGGAGAGCATGCAAGATCATAAACAACACATATGTAATAACTTGATAATTAACATGACATAGTATTCTCTATCCATCGGATCCCGACAAACACAACATAGAGTATTACGGATAGATGATCTTGATCATGTTAGGCAGCTCACAAGATCCAACAATGAAGCACAATGAGGAGAAGACAACCATCTAGCTACTCGCTATGGACCCATAGTCCAGGGGTGAACTACTCACTCATCACTCCGGAGGCGACCATGGCGGTGTAGAGTCCTCCGGGAGATGAATCCCCTCTCCGGCAGGGTGCCGGAGGAGATCTCCAGAATCCCCCGAGATGGGATCGGCGGCGGCGGCGTCTCAGTAAGGTTTTCCGTATCGTGGCTTTTCGCCTCAGGGGTTTCGCGACGGAGGCTTTAAGTAGGCGGAAGGGCAGAGTCGGGGGCCTGACGAGGGGCCCACACCATAGGGCGGCGCGGGCCCCCCTGGCCGCGCCGCCATGTGGTGTCGCCACCTCGTGGCCCCACTTCGTATGCTCTTCGGTCTTCTGGAAGGTTCGTGGCAAAATAGGCCCCTGGGTCTTCGTTTCGTCCAATTCCGAGAATATTTCGTTACTAGGATTTCGAAACCAAAAACAGCAGAAAACGAGAACCGGCACTTCGGCATCTTGTTAATAGGTTAGTTCCAGAAAATGCACGAATATGACATAAAGTGTGCATAAAACATGTAGGTATCATCAATAATATGGCATAGAACATAAGAAATTATCGATACGTCGGAGACGTATCAAGCATCCCCAAGCTTAGTTCTGCTCGTCCCGAGCGAGGTAAAACGATAACAAAGATAATTTCTGAAGTGATATGCCATCATAACCTTGATCATACTATTTGTAAACATATGTAGTGGATGCAGCGATCAAAACAATGGTAATGACATGAGTAAACAACTGAATCATAAAGCAAAGACTTTTCAAGAATAGTACTTCAAGACAAGTAGTAATAAGTCTTGCATAAGAGTTAACTCATAAAGCAATAAATCAAAGTAAAGGTATTGAAGCAACACAAAGGAAGATTAAGTTTCAGCGGTTGATTTCAACTTGTAACATGTATATCTCATGGATAATAGTCAACATAGAGTAATATAACAAGTACAATATGCAAGTATGTAGGAATCAATGCACGATTCACACAAGTGTTTGCTTCTTGAGGTGGAGAGAGATAGGTGAACTGACTCAACATAAAAGTAAAAAGAATGGTCCTTCAAAGAGGAAAGCATCGATTGCTATATTTGTGCTAGAGCTTTTATTTTGAAAACATGAAACAATTTTGTCAACGGTAGTAATAAAGCATATGAGTTATGTACATTATATCTTACAAGTTGCAAGTCTCATGCATAGTATACTAATAGTGCCCGCACCTTGTCCTAATTAACTTGGACTACCGGATCTTTGCAATGCACATGTTTTGACCAAGTGTCACAATGAGGTACCTCCATGCCGCCTGTACAAAGGTCTAAGGAGAAAGCTCGCATTTTGGATTTCTCGCTTTTGATTATTCTCAACTTAGACATCCATACCGGGACAACATGGACAGCAGATAATGGACTCCTCTTTAATGCATAAGCATGTGGCAACAATTATTATTCTCATATGAGATTGAGGATATATGTCCAAACTGAAACTTCCACCATGAATCATGGCTTTAGTTAGCGGCCCAAAGTTCTTCTCTAACAATATGCATGCTCCAACCATGAAGGTGGTAGATCTCTCTTGCTTCGAGACAAGACGGACATGCATAGCAACTCACATGATATCCAACAAAGAATAGTTGATGGCGTCCCCGAAACATGGTTATCGCACAACAAGCAACATAATAAGAGATAAAGTGCATAAGTACATATTCAATACCACAATAGTTTTTAAGCTATTTGTCCCATGAGCTATATATTGCAAAGGTGAATGATGGAATTTTAAAGGTAGCACTCAAGCAATTTACTTTGGAATGGCGGATAAATACCATGTAGTAGGTAGGTATGGTGGACACAAATGGCATAGTGGTTGGCTCAAGTATTTGGGATGCATGAGAAGTATTCCCTCTCGATACAAGGTTTAGGCTAGCAAGGTTATTTGAAACAAACACAAGGATGAACGGTACAGCAAAACTCACATAAAAGACATATGGTAAACATTATAAGACTCTATACCGTCTTCCTTGTTGTTCAAAACTCAATACTAGATATTATCTAGACTCTAGAGAAACCAAATATGCAAACCAAATTAGCAAGCTCTAAGTGTTTCTTCATTAATGGGTACAAAGCATATGATGCAAGAGCTTAAACATGAGCACAACAATTGCCAAGTATCAAATTATCCAAGACATTTTAGAGTTACTACATGTAGCATTTTCCAATTCCAACCATATAACAATTTAACGAAGAAGAAACTTCGCCATGAATACTATGAGTAGAGCCTAAGGACATATTTGTCCATATGCTACAGCGGAGCGTGTCTCTCTCCCATAAAGTGAATGCTAGGATCCATTTTATTCAAACAAAACAAAAAACAAAAACAAACCGACGCTCCAAGCAAAGTGCATAAGATGTGACGGAATAAAAATATAGTTTCGGGGGAGGAACTCGATAATGTTGTCGATGAAGAAGGGGATGCCTTGGGCATCCCCAAGCTTAGACGCTTGAGTCTTCTTAGAATATGCAGGGGTGAACCACCGGGGCATCCCCAAGCTTAGAGCTTTCACTCTCCTTAATCATATTGCATCATACTCCTCTCTTGATCCTTGAAAACTTCCTCCACACCAAACTCGAAACAACTCATTAGAGAGTTAGTGCATAATAAAAATTCACATGTTCAGAGGTGACACAATCATTCTTAACACTTCTGGACATTGCATAAAGCTACTGGACATTAGTGGATCAAAGAAATTCATCCAACATAGCAAAAGAGGCAATGCGAAATAAAAGACAGAATCTGTCAAAACAGAACAGTCCGTAAAGATGGATTTTATTAGGCCACCAGACTTGCTCAAACGAAAATGCTCAAATTGAATGAAAGTTGCGTACATATCCGAGGATCATGCTCGTAAATTGGCTTAATTTTCTGAGCTACCTACGGGGAGATAGACCCAGATTCGTGACAGCAAAGAAATCTGGAACTGCGCAAGTAATCCAAATCTAGTACTTACTTTTCTATCAAAGACTTTACTTGGCACAACAAAACATAAAACTAAGATAAGGAGAGGTTGCTACAGTAGTAAACAACTTCCAAGACACAAATATAAAACAAAAATACTGGAGTAAAAACATGGGTTGTCTCCCATAAGCGCTTTCTTTAACGCCTTTCACCTAGGCGCAGAAAGTGTATATCAAGTAACATCGAGAGATGAAGCATCAACATCATAATTTGTTCTAATAATAGAATCATAAGGTAACTTCATTCTCTTTCTAGGGAAGTGTTCCATACCTTTCTTGAGAGGAAATTGATATTTAATATTACCTTCCTTCATATCAATAGTAGCACCAACGGTTCGAAGAAAAGGTCTTCCCAATATAATGGGGCAAGATGCATTGCATTCAATATCCAAGACAACAAAATCAACGGGGACAAGGTTATTGTTAACCATAATATGAACATTGTCAACTTTCCCCAAAGGTTTCTTTTTAGCATTATCGGCGAGATTAACATCCAGATAACAATTTTTCAATGGTGGCAAGTCAAGCATATCATAGACTTTCTTAGGCATAACGAAATACTTGCACCAAGATCACATAAAGCATTACAATCAAAATCTTTGACTCTCATTTTAATGATGGGCTCCCAACCATCCTCTAGCTTTCTAGGAATAGAAGTTTCAAGTTTTAGTTTCTCTTCTCTAGCTTTTATGAGAGCATTTGTAATATGTTTTGTGAAAGCCAAGTTTATAGCACTAGCATTGGGACTCTTAGCAAGTTTTTGCAAGAACTTTATAACTTCAGAGATGTGGCAATCATCAAAATCTAAATCATTACAATCTAAAGCAATGGGATTATCATCCCCAAGGTTGGAAAAAAATTAGCGAGTTTTATCACAAGCGGTTTCAGCGGTTTTAGCGAGTTTCGAGTAATTTTGCGCGCTTTGCACTAGGAGTAGAAGCATTGCCAACACCAATTATTTTACCATTGATAGTAGGAGGTGCAGCAACATATGAATCATTAGCATTGCTAGTGGTGGTAATAGTCCAAACTTTAGCTACATTTTCCTCTCTAGCTAGTTTTTCATTTTCTTCTCTATCCCACCTAGCACGCAGATTCAGCCATTAATCTTATATTCTCATTAATTCTAACTTGGATGGCATTTGCTGTAGTAACAATTTTATTTTCAATATCCCTATTAGGCATAACTTTCGATTTCAAAAGATCAACATCGGAGGCAAGACTATCAACTCTAGAAACAAGAATATCAATTTTATTGAGCTTTTCCTCAACAGATTTGTTAAAGGCGGTTTGTGTACTAATAAATTCTTTAAGCATGGCTTCAAGTCCAGGGGGTGTATTCCTATTATTGTTGTAAGAATTCCCATAAGAATTAGCATAACCGTTACCATTATTATAAGGATATGGCCTATAGTTATTACTAGAATTGTTCAGATAAGCATTGTTGTTGAAATTATTATTTTTAATGAAGTTTACATCAACATGTTCTTCTTGGGCAACCAATGAAGCTAATGGAACATTATTAGGATCAACATTAGTCCTATCATTCGCAAGCATAGACATAATAGCATCAACCTTATCACTCAAGGAAGAGGATTCTTCAACGAGAATTTACCTTCTTACCTTGTGGAGCTCTTTCCGTGTGCCATTCAGAGTAATTAACCATCATATTATCAAGGAGCTTTGTTGCTTCACCAAGAGTGATGGACATAAAGGTACCTCCAGCAGCTGAATCCAATAAATTCCGCGAAGAAAAATTTAGTCCTGCATAGAAGGTTTGGATGATCATCCAAGTAGTCGGTCCATGGGTTGGGCAATTTTTAACCGAGAGATTTCATTCTTTCCCAAGCTTGAGCAACATGTTCATTATCCAATTGTTTAAAATTCATTATGCTACTCCTCAAAGATATAATTTTAGCAGGGGGACAATATCTACCAATAAAAGCATCCTTGCATTTAGTCCGGGAATCAATACTATTCTTAGGCAGAGATAGCAACCAATCTTTAGCTCTTCCTCTTAATGAGAAAGGGAACAATTTTAATTTTATAATGTCACCATCTACATCTTTATACTTTTGCATTTCACATAGTTCAACAAAATTATTGAGATGGGCAGCGACATCATCGGAACTAACACCGAGAAAATTGCTCTCGCATAACAAGATTTAGTAAAGCGAGGTTTAATTTCAAAGAATTCAGCTGTAGTAGCAGGTGGAGCAATAGGTGTGCATAAGAAATCATTATTATTTGTGCTAGTGAAATCACACAACTTAGTATTTTCAGGGTTGGCCATTTTAGCAGTAGTAAATAAAGCAAACTAGATAAAGTAAATGCAAGTAAACTATTTTTTTTGTGTTTTTGATATGGCAAACAAGACAGTAAATAAAGTAAAGCTAGCAACTAATTTTTGTGTGTTTTGATATAATGCAGCAAACAAAGTAGTAGATAAAATAAAGCAAGACAAAAACAAAGTAAAGAGATTGGGAAGTGGAGACTCCCCTTGCAGCGTGTCTTGATCTCCCCGGCAACGGCGCCAGAAATTTGCTTGATGCGTGTAATTGACACGTCCGTTGGGAACCCCAAGAGGAAGGTGTGATGCGCACAGCGGCAAGTTTCCTCGGTAAGAAACCAAGGTTTAATCGAACCGAGTAGGAGTCAAGAAGCACGTTGAAGGTTGATGGCGGCGGGATGTAGTGCGGCGCAACACCGGAGATTCGGCGCCAACGTGGAACCTGCACAACACAACCAAAGTACTTTGCCCCAACGAAACGGTGAGGTTGTCAATCTCACCGGCTTGCTGTAACAAAGGATTAACCGTATTGTGTGGAAGATGATTGTTTGCGAGAGAAAACAGTAAAACAAGTATTGCGAGCAGATTTGTATTTCGGTATTAAAAGAATGGACCGGGGTCCACAGTTCACTAGAGGTGTCTCTCCCATAAGATAAAAGCATGTTGGGTGAACAAATTACGGTCGGGCAATTGACAAATAGAGAGGGCATAACAATGCACATATATGACATGATAAGTATAGTGAGATTTAATTGGGCATTACGACAAAGTACATAGACCGCCATCCAATCGCATCTATGCCTAAAAAGTCCACCTTCGAGGTTATCATCCGAACCCCTCCGGTATTAAGTTGCTAACAACGAGACAATTGCATTAAGTATGGTGCGTAATGTAATCAACAACTACATCCTCGTACATAGCGCCAATGTTTTATCCCTAGTGGCAACAACACGGCACAACCTTAGAACTTTACGTCACTGTGCCGGTGTCAATGCGGGCATGAACCCACTATCGAGCATAAATACTCCCTCTTGGAGTTAAAAGCAAAAACTTGGCCGAGCCTCTACTAGTAACGGAGAGCATGCAAGATCATAAACAACACATATGTAATAACTTGATAATTAACATGACATAGTATTCTCTATCCATCGGATCCCGACAAACACAACATAGAGTATTACGGATAGATGATCTTGATCATGTTAGGCAGCTCACAAGATCCAACAATGAAGCACAATGAGGAGAAGACAACCATCTAGCTACTGCTATGGACCCATAGTCCAGGGGTGAACTACTCACTCATCACTCCGGAGGCGACCATGGCGGTGTAGAGTCCTCCGGGAGATGAATCCCCTCTCCGGCAGGGTGCCGGAGGAGATCTCCAGAATCCCCCGAGATGGGATCGGCGGCGGCGGCGTCTCGGTAAGGTTTTCCGTATCGTGGTTTTTCGCCTCGGGGGTTTCGCGACGGAGGCTTTAAGTAGGCGGAAGGGCGAGTCGGGGGCACGACGAGGGGCCCACACCATAGGGCGGCGCGGGCCCCCTTGGCCGCGCCGCCATGTGGTGTCGCCACCTCGTGGCCCCACTTCGTATGCTCTTCGGTCTTCCGGAAGGTTCG
The DNA here is from genome assembly GCF_022539505.1 of Lolium rigidum. NCBI lineage: Eukaryota > Viridiplantae > Streptophyta > Magnoliopsida > Poales > Poaceae > Lolium > Lolium rigidum. The sequence goes on from NW_025901432.1 coordinate 12,315, forward strand.
TGGCAAAATAGGCCCCTGGGTCTTCGTTTCGTCCAATTCCGAGAATATTTCGTTACTAGGATTTCTGAAACCAAAAACAGCGAAAACGGAAGCGGCACTTCGGCATCTTGTTAATAGGTTAGTTCCAGAAAATGCACGAATATGACATAAAGTGTGCATAAAACATGTAGGTATCATCAATAATATGGCATAGAACATAAGAAATTATCGATACGTCGGAGACGTATCAACTTTCAAGAGCGGCTCCCATGAAGGACGTTATCTCTACCAGCAAGGTAGATCATCCCTCTTCTCTTTTGTTTACACATGTATTTTAGTTTCATTATTTATGGATGACACTCCTCCCAACCTTTTGCTTACACAAGCCATGGCTAACCGAATCCTCGGGTGCCTTCCAACATTCACATACCATGGAGGAGTGTCTATTTGCAAAATTAAGTTGCTTACCGATAGATCAGGGCAAAACACGTGAAGAGAATTATTAATGCAAGTTAATTAATTGGGGCTGGGAACCCCATTGCCAGCTCTTTTTGCAAAATTATTGGATAAGCGGATGAAGCCATGATACGTCTCCAACGTATCGATAATTTCTTGTGTTCCATGCCACATTATTGATGTTATCTACATGTTTTATGCACACTTTATGTCATATTCGTGCATTTTCTGGAACTAACCTATTAACAAGATGCCGAAGTGCCGATTCTTTGTTTTCTGCTGTTTTTGGTTTCAGAAATCCTAGTAAAGAAATATTCTCGGAATTGGACGAAATAAAAGCCCAGAGGCCTATTTTCTCACGAAGCTTCCGGAAGTCCGAAGGAGAGACGAAGAGGGGCCACGGGGTGGCCAAACCCTAGGCGGCGCGGCCCCACCCCTGGCCGCGCCGGCCTCGTGGTTTGGGCCCCCTGTGCCGCCTCTTGACCTGCCCTTCCGCCTACAAATAGCCTCCGTGACGAAACCCCGGTACCGAGAGCCACGATACGGAAAACATTGCCGAGACGCCGTCGCCGCCGATCCCATCTCGGGGGATCTCGGAGATCGCCTCCGGCACCCTGCCGGAGAGGGATTCATCTCCCGGAGGACTCTACACCGCCATGGTCGCCTCCGGAGTGATGAGTGAGTAGTCTACCCCTGGACTATGGGTCCATAGCAGTAGCTAGATGGTTGTCTTCTCCCCATTGTGCTATCATTGTCGGATCTTGTGAGCTGCCTATCATGATCAAGATCATCTATATGTAATTCTATATGTTGCGTTTGTTGGGATCCGATGAATAGAGAATACTTGTTATGTTGATTATCAAAGTTATGCTTATGTGTTGTTTATGATCTTGCATGCTCTCCGTTATTAGTAGATGCTCCGGCCAAGTAGATGCTTTTAACTCCAAGAGGGAGTACTTATGCTCGATAGTGGGTTCATGCCCGCATTGACACTGGGACGATGACGAGAAAGTTCTAAGGTTGTGTTGTGCTTGTTGCCACTAGGGATAAAACATTGATGCTATGTCTAAGGATGTAGTTGTTGATTACATTACGCACCATACTTAATGCAATTGTCTGTTGTTTTGCAACTTAATGCTGGAGGGGTTCGGATGATAACCCGAAGGTGGACTTTTTAGGCATAGATGCGGTTGGATGGCGGTCTATGTACTTTGTCGTAATGCCCAATTAAATCTCACTATACTCATCATGATATGTATGTGCATTGTCATGCTCTCTTTATTTGTCAATTGCCCAACTGTAATTTGTTCACCCAACATGCTTGTTCGTCTTATGGGAGAGACACCTCTAGTGAAGCTGTGGACCCCGGTCCAATTCTCTTTACTTGAAATACAATCTACTCGCAATACTTGTTTTACTTGTTTTCTCTGCAAACAATCATCTTCCACACAATACGGTTAATCCTTTGTTACAGCAAGCCGGTGAGATTGACAACCTCATCTGTTTCGTTGGGGCAAAGTAGTTTGGTTGTGTTGTGCGGGTTCCACGTTGGCGCCGGAATCTCCGGTGTTGCGCCGCACTACATCCCGCCGCCATCAACCTTCAACGTGCTTCTTGGCTCCTCCTGGTTCGATAAACCTTGGTTTCTTTCGAGGGAAAACTTGCTGCTGTGCGCATCATACCTTCCTCTTGGGGTTGCCCAACGAACGTGTGAAATACACGCCATCAAGCTCTTTTTCAGGCGCCGTTGCCGGGAGATCAAGACACGCTGCAAGGGGAGTCTCCACTTCTCAATCTCTTTACTTTGTTTTTGTCTTGCTTTATTTTATTTACTACTTTGTTTGCTGCACTAAATCAAAATACAAAAAAATTAGTTGCTAGTTTTACTTTATTTCTTGTCTTGCACTTTATATCAAAAACACAAAAAAAATTAGTTTACTTGCATTTACTTTATCTAGTTTGCTTTATTTACTATTGCTAAAATGGCCAACCCTGAAAATACTAAGTTGTGTGACTTCACAACCACAAATAATAATGATTTCTTATGCACACCTATTGCTCCACCTGCTACTACAGCAGAATTCTTTGAAATTAAACCTGCTTTACTCGAATCTTGTCATGAACAATCAATTTTCCGGAATTAGTTCGATGATGCTGCTGCCCATCTCAATAATTTTGTTGAACTATGTGAAATGCAAAAATATAAAGATGTAGATGGTGATATTATTAAACTAAAATTGTTCCCTTTCTCATTAAGAGGAAGAGCTAAAGATTGGTTGCTATCTCTCGCCTAAGAATAGTATTGATTCATGGACTAAATGCAAGGATGCTTTTATTGGTAGATATTATCCCCCTGCTAAAATTATATCTTTGAGGAGTAGCATAATGAATTTTAAACAATTAGATACTGAACATGTTGCTCAAGCTTGGGAAAGAATGAAATCTCCGGTTAAAAATTGCCCAACCCATGGATCGACTACTTGGATGATCATCCAAACCTTCTATGCGGGACTAAATTTTTCTTCGCGGAATTTATTGGATTCAGCTGTTGGAGGTACCTTTATGTCCATCACTTGGGGGCGGCTACAAAACTTCTTGATGATATGATGATAAATTACTCTGAATGGCACACGGAAAGAGCCCCACAAGGTAAGAAGGTAAATTCTGTTGAAGAATCCTCTTCCTTGAATGATAAGGTTGATGCTATTATATCTATGCTTGTGAATGGTAGATCTAATGTTGATCCTAATAATGTTCCGTTAGCTTCATTAGTTGCTCAAAATTCTAGGCCATACCACTGCTAATGGTAATACTTATGGTAGATATGAGGGAAGGATGCTAGATATTGAAAGATCCACTAAAAATTTTATGCAATCGCAATATGAGCAAAATCAATTGTTTACTAAAACTTTGAATGAACAATCTACCTTGTTGAAAAATATAGGAAATCAACTTGAAAATTTGAATAGGGAAATTTCGATCCGCAAACTAAAATTTCAAATGCTGAAACCCGAATCTCATACATGTCCGCCTCACAATCCTCTTTAATTAATAAAATGGCTGCTAAACCTGATGACATTGAAAATAAAATTGTTACTACAGCAAATGCCATCCAAGTTAGAATTA
>NW_025901433.1:0-43084 GCF_022539505.1 Lolium rigidum
AGAAATAGATACTGTATTGTACCACTTATATTAACTGTCTTCTCTAGATAATGTAGACTTCTAAGAGAAGATGCGCCTTCCTTACCATTGTACATGCCCTAGCCCTAAATATATGTACAATGGTTGATAAGGTGGCCTTATCTTAGATATTGCATGCGAGTATAGAAGGCAAAGAACATGTTGTATTATAAATTATCTCTTAGAGTTATCTCCTATAATTATTGTTTGTGTGCTCCTTAAGTTATGACATAATTAAAAATTAATTAAAAATGTGGATCTAAGATAAGTCATGTGGTACAATAGGGAATATGTCTTATCTGTTTTCTAAGAGATGATCTCTTACTTAAGAGAAGATGCATTTTCTTTTCCCGTTTCTCTCTCCTCCAACTCAACAATTATTCCGTGTGTCATTGCCAAGATAAAATCATGGTAATATATTGTGCAGAAATTTCCGCAAAAATCAAAATGCACTAACTTTGACCAAGTTAATTGAGAAAAGTATCTATACCTAATATATAGTGCATATTAAGATATAACTCATGACCAATCTAGTGGTATTGATTTTATATTGTAGATGTTGATATTTTTTGTACAAACTTGGTCAAAGTTTACACGGTTTGACTATGCAAAAAACCAATTATGCACTATATTCAGCATGGAGGGAGTACATGCCCTAAGCAAGCTACGTCAATATGTTCTTACGGAAATCAAAAAACACACTCAGCAGACTAGGAGTTTATTTACTGATAGTGGCATCATTTTGTGCGTTCAGGTACCAAATCTCACCGGCATTGTGTCCACGGCTGTGCAAACCATTGTATACTTCAGATGCCGCGAGACCCGCATCTACTCTGTCCAAACTGGTACCAACTTAAACTCGGCATCTACTGGACTACAGATGGGAAAGCTCTTCGAGGCGTCTGCAGTGTAGAGGCTGCGGAGTCAAGTACCAAGACGAGGCAGATTTTTGTTTTGGACATCTAAACTCCCATGTCATGTATACCGCTAATGTGTTTTTGAATTGTTCCTTTTAGTTGGATAGCCTGCAACATGCATGACACTATCGTGGAGGTGCCTCGGCCCCCAGTCCAATCCCCACCCAAGATTCAGACTTTGTGAAGAATACTAGCCATTAGAACTCTTATTAAGAGCAATAGCGCCCCCTTACCGAACTAAATCTTTCAATTTAGGCCCCTACAGGTCAGATGCTGGCTCCACTTGGTTGTCGAAATTGGAGACCGTAAACGATAACTAGCACAAAACTAACCCAGAGTGAGTCGGAGGAAGTAGTTGATACTTGCATATTATTACAGTTTGCGCAACTGGATAATACGATGATTTGGAGAGCAAGGCACAGGGGTTGGATCCCTGAAATCACGGAAGGTTAAGGTAACTGAACCAATCACTTGTTTCCACATTCCTATCCGTAGGTTCAGCATTTCCGATATATTTTCGCCTCTCAATGGTTGCGAAAATCTAAAAACTGTTCGTCGGCTCCAATCGAAAATACAGTCCCACGACTTGTACTGCATACGCCTAACGTAATTCAGACATAGTGATCGGTTGATCATCCTCTCACAAGAAGCTATTAACTTTCCTTACATGCCAATTTACATGTATATTACTAGATAGCTCGATCATTTCACGATACGACAACTGTACTTTCATCCGCATAAATGCTTTACTAGCTAGAAATAATAAGTAATTAAGCAAGTTTTCGTATTGTACCACTCACCTGGAGAGAGATCGAAGGAGATCAATGGCGTCGTGTGCACTTTGGTAGTTTGGCGACGAACAGCAACCGATCGGGAAGGCTAGCTCGAACTCCATTCGTAAGGAGGTTGGAATTAACTTGGAAGTTGGCTCGTTGCACTTGTATGGAGGGACGACAACGTTGACTTGACTTAGAGCGAGGTTGGTTGCCTGTGGTACTGCATTATTGGTTCTAGAACAGGTCCAACCGTTGCACAAAAAAAAAGAGCCTTTGAATGCTCAGTTGGCGTGTCCCTGGGGCCAACCAACAGTTAAACACTATGTAATATCCCAGACGCGTTTGGAGCCTGACTGTAGAGGAACCGGTAATCTGGATGGCGACAAGGCCATTTCAGGGTTTATGCTACAAACAGAGGCATGATTAATGGGTCTTCCTTCTCTTGGCCAAGAAGCGGTCAATCGTCTCAAAGTCTACAATTAGCATCTAATGGAAAAATGTTAGAACGCAAGCATAAACCGAGTTACATATTACCCGATGCACCAAGTTCAGCACAGAGGGATCATATCAATAGGAACATTAATCATGCCAAAAGCATGCAAGAAATTGATAAGACATTCACCAACCTCAAATATGTGCAAGTTAATTAGATGAACTGCAATGTTATTAATTCTCTCCTAAAGCTTCATCTTTCAAGATGTCATAGCAGAACCTGATGGTTCCACAGGTCGCCAAGCTATCTGGTGGTTCAAAAACTTTCGTGTTGAAGCTCTTACTGCTCTAGATTGCCCACACACACAAAAAAAAGACCACATTCTGAAACCTGGCAACTTCCGGCATTATACGCACTCTTTTTTCCTCGTGTGTGTTCCTATCAATCTTTTTCTGTAAAATATTTTTACAATGCGATCCTTCTTTCTGATTTACCAGTTGATAACAATAAGAAGATTTGGAAGATGAAGATACCACTAAAAATCAAATTTTTTGGATGGTATCTTCGTCGTGGGGTTATCCTCACCAAAGACAATCTTGTTAAGCGAAATTGGCACGGAAGTACACGGTGCGTTTTTTGCCATCAGGACGAAACCATCAAACACTTATTCTTCCAGTGCTAGTTCGCGAGATCTATATGGTCGATCATCCAAGTAGCGTCTACCCTGTATCCTCCGACTAGTGTCGCCAATGTCTTTGGCAATTGGCTTCATGGTATCGATTCAAGGTTTAAGTTGCTTCTTAGGGTGGGGGCGCTAGCAGTTATCTGGGTGCTTTGGCTATGTAGAAATGACAAGATTTTTAATGACAAAAATTGCTCTTTGTTGCAGGCCATCTACAGGTATTCTCCGTTCATGGTTACCTCTTCAGCGAGTGGAGAACCGAGACCTATTTACGGAGGTCTGTACACGGTTGGAGGCTACTGCGAGGGATACTTTTTCTCTACATGGGTGGCAGCATAGTCTACGGATAGAAGCCACACCTACACCTTAGGCGTCATATGATTCATCGTTTCGATATGTATCTCGCCTAGTTTTTGTATTTATCCTTTTTGACTTGAGACAACATAAACGGCTGTGTGCATCCTGGTTATGCAGAGGCTGGATGTAATTGCTTCCTAAAGTAATAAAGCATCATTTATCGAAAAAAATGGGGCTTTCATATGGGGCTTTACAGCTATTGATAGTACTTGATCTTTTCTCCAAATGCAAATATGGCTTGGAATAAATGTGGTTAATTAGTTCCTTCTTTAATTTATTGTATATTTATGCTTGTCTCGGCGTCGTTTGCATGCAAGCGAATTGTCTTCACAAGTGTGAACCACGCAAGATATATATCATGAGCTAGATAGTGCCCTTCATCATAGAGGTGGCCACTTACCACATATTGGACTGTTGGAGCATGACCTTCAGCAAGACGAGTGAACACCGAAGATCGTTGAAATACACTAATGTCATTGTTTGAGCCTACCATGCGAAAAAGAAGAGTGCCAAATCCAAATATCTCGAGCCGCAACCACCTCAAGTACGGTTTTGCACCCTTCCGTATGGTCTTCACGATGCCTGCCTGCACGAATTTTTCTACTGGATGACATGCAGTTGAACATGGAGGGCTAGAGGCCACGAATCATTTTTTAATGGAACACATCACTATTGATCACATAACATCGATACAAAGAGTCTCCAGATACTATCCGAAGAAAAGTTTGACATAAAACCTAAGCTAGAAACATCATAAGTCCTAACAAGAATGTGTGCTGCTTCATTAAGAGAGAGATTAAAATGCCGAAATGTAGTCGGTGAGAAACTCGCTAACAACACCTCAATTTGGAGTCTATTTCATAGAGAGGTGCGGCTGAGCCTAACGACGAACAGTGGGGACCTAATCAACAACTATGACTACTCTCACAGATAGGACGGATCCGGTGGGGGTGCCATGGTTCCCCTTCAAAAATAAATGTACGAACTCTTTTACCTAGTAGTATTTGAGCTAATTCTATATGAAGCATATAATTACCTAGTAGTATTTGTTTGTCATTTATCTAGTAGTATTTGAGCTAATTCAGTGTGAGCTAATTCTATACGAACTCTTTTACCTAGTAGTATTTGTTTGTCATTTATCTTCTTTTAACTAGTATAAGCTAAATTGAAAAATATTTATTATGGTCAAAACTACAAACTAGTGAAGCAACTAGTCTATTTTAGGCTAAATATGAAGCGCAAATGCGCAATAGCAAATCTTTTAAGCTTGACACCCCACTGATACTATCCTAGATACATCACTGTATCACGGGAGCTTGGCTAAATATAATAATATAAAAAAGAAGATAAATGCCAAACAAGAGAGTAGTTGACGTGATAAGGGGACGGTCTGTAAAGTGATACTCTCTCCGTTCTTTTTTAATTGACTTGGATTTAATACAAGTTTATACTAAATCCGAGTCAATTAAAAAGGAACGGAGGGAGTACTATCGGATTTCAAACAACGACTCGGCGATGCTCTTGAACAGTTGGATCAGAGAACGACGATGCGCTCCTGGCACTTGGCGGGAAATTGAGTGAAGGAGATCCTGGGCGTCGATGGCTTCTAGCAACCAAAACTATTAACTGAATGTTTGACACTGGCACGGTACTTGTCAGTTGGAGTATGTCTATACTTGTTAGATCCATCTTTATCTTTAGTTTGTCATATAAATTCGAAATTGTATTAAAGTTAGTCCATGCACTATTTCCAGCAATCAAACTAGATATCACCAAGGCCTTTGACACGGTGGACTGGGCCTTCCTCCTTCAGATTCTGATCAAAACTGGGGTTTAGCCCACGGTGGACTACGATGGTGGTGGGGTTGCTTAGCACGGCTTCTACCAGGGTCATGGTGAATTGTGTCGCGGGTGACCTGATCTACCACAGGCATGGACCTCTTTCCCACTTTCTTCGACTCGGTGATGGAGGTGCTTCACCTTCTCCTGCGGAAGGCCGACTCTAAGGGGATGCTTTTGCGGCTCGCCCCACGTGGTCCCCTTCACCGTACTTCTATGTACGCGGACGACGTGGTGACCTTCATCAAGACAGAGAGGGCGGATTTGGTGGCTTGTGCAGCGGTAGTGGAGGACTTCGGGGAGGCCTTGGGCCTCCGCACCAACCAAATCAAGTGCTCCCTTCACCCTATACGTTGCACTATAGATCAAGTGGAGTTGGCGCAGTCTATTCTGCAGTGCTTGGTGGAGGGGTGGCCCTGGAAATATCTGGGCCTCCCCGTTGGGCTGCGCAAGGTCTCCGCGGCCTAGCTGCAGCCCGTGGTGAAAATGGGCAGCAAGCCGGTGCCTCTGTGGAGTGCCCGGTTGCTTAACCTTGGGGGGTGGGGGCCGGACGATTTTGGTTCAGACAACTCTCAGCGCCATTCCGATTCACGTGATGATGTTGTTGGATACCCCCCCCCCCCCCCCCAAGACGATGTAGCCTCTCAAGAAGATCTGTCGAGGCTTCATGTGGAAGGCCAAGGCGAACGTGAGTGGCGGCCACTGCCTGGTGGCCTAGGACAAGGTGACCTCTCCTAAATCTTGTGGGGGTCTGGGCCCCAGTTTCTCAACCTAACGCTGCGTTACTGTTGGGTGTGGCTGCAAAGAGTGGACGCGACCAAGGCTTGGGCGAAGTTTGATCTTCAGATCCCCCTGGCCCGGGCCCTCTTCGAATCCTCCACGGCGGTGGTAGTGGGCAATGGGGAAAGAGCTCTGTTCAGGAAGGACCGCTGGCTACAGGGCGCCAGGGTGGTGGACCACGCGCCCAATTTGGTGGCCATTGTCTCAACCCGTAATGCCAAGGTTTGCTCGGTCAAGGATGGCCACGCCTGGGAGTGGCTGCGTGATTGTGGGCCGAACCTAAGTCCTGCAGCGGTGGCGGAGTTCTTTCACCTATGGGGCATTCTCGCTGGTTTTATGTTCGTTCCGGAGCAAGAGGACTCCGTTGTGTGGTGTTGTTCGGTGGTCCGGAAATTCTCCGCGAAGTCAGCATATGTTGCCTTCTTTGCGGGGACTACGGTGGCGCCGGTTACTTCGGAGATTTGGCGCTCAAGGGTGCTATACAGCTGCAATTTCTTCGTTTGGCTGGTGTCCCGGAACAGGTGCTGGACAGTAGGTAGGCTTCAAAGACGCGGCTTGCCCCCTTTGCGACCAGGAGTAAAAGACGCTCCAGCACGTCCTGCTTGGTTGCATAGTCGCCCGTGAGGTCCGGGCTTGGGCGTTGACGTGGTGGAACAAATTGGAGTGGATTCCCGACGCTTGCTCTGAGATTGTGCACTGGTGGACCTCGCTACGATGCCCCAGAGCCGTGTGTAGGGACTTGTGGACGGCGATCATCTTGGTCTTCTGGTGTATCTGGAGGCATAGGAATGATGTAGCGTTCAATGGCGCCACCCCTGCAGCGGCGACCATTCAACCTAGGATTAGGGAGCAGATCCAGATGTGACGTGTAGCTAGGCTTTTCCGTTTGAAGTCCTTTGGATTTCCTGAGCCTCTTCCTTTTTCGTGGCGGGATGGAGATTGGGTTTTTTTGTTGTAGGGGAGCTGCCACCCCCTGTTGGTAGTGATACCTGTGGCTCGGGCTTTCTTGCTCTTTTTTCTATGTGATTAGTACATCTTCGAGGGTGTATTCTCGAAACAAACTATTTTCAACAACATAAACGGTCAAACTCTTCATGCATGCCTAACCGGGGTGGGGTCCTGCAGTGCAAATATTTTATGGGAGCTTCGTTAGGACTCAGCGACGTCCATGTACGTTCAAGCCCAGGTCCAAAAGCGTTGCCGGATATAACTAGCGGCGTACACGACAATTAATAATAGACCAAGCTACAGAATGGAAAACAAAAATTGATTGATGTAGTATCACAATCAACGACATCATCGTTGCTATCAGCTGCAGAAAAAACAAGTCCGGCAGTCTACCATATACTTTTTTTAAAAGCTGAAAGTGGGTTTCCCCACTGTATATTTTTATAATTTTCAGTATAAAAAGTTATATACAAATGCAAGTGCTGGAGATTAGCATCAAAAGAGGCAGCAAGAAAAATAAGGCCATAAAGCCTCAAAACGAAGCTACAGCTAGGCAAAGTTTGAAACCCAGGAAACTATGCCAGTATATGATTTGTGCGTAGCCTTGTAATAAGAATGGCCAACTCATCCTTGAACCTTGTTTTACATCGGTAAACACTTGGAGGTACTCCCTTGAAAATGAACTCATTCCGAGACGTCCATATTGCCCAGGCAATCAGCATTATGATCTCCATAAAAATAGTTGGTTTATTTGGGATTTCAGAGAGAGCAACATATTATGCATATTCAGATGGGGTTCAGTGGGAGGCCTCCAATTTGGGCATAGACAAAGTCCAGCACAACACCGCAAAAGGGCATTTGAAGAATAGACGATGGCATGTCTCCAAAGCATTCTCGGTAGTCGGTACACATATTGCAGGAATAATTGTTAATGAAAAAATTCTTTCGCCGAAGCATAGCTCTAGTGTTGAGTCTAGCTCAAATGTAAATATATACGCAACAGAAGATCTGAATTTTCACATTAAAAACATGTTTTGTGGATAAACAAAGCATGCACATCCGGGATCAAGAGTGAATTTCCGGGGTATATAGCCTGACAACTTTTACTCAAAAGATCTCCACATCTCCAGCCAATGACACAAAATTTACACAGATTGCAGAGCACGCGCGGCAACTTCTACGGACGGCGGCACGGTGGAGGCATCAACCGGAGACCGGCACACCGGGCACGTCCTGTGAGACCATAGCCACTCGTCGATGCACCGATCATGGAAGAGGTGCGTGCACGCGGGAAGCTGCTTCACGACCTCCCTCGGCGTAATCTCGGCGAGGCACACGGAGCACTCGTCGTCACCGTCTCTGCCGCCGCTCCTCATCTTCTCGTACTTGTACACCGGCAGGCCGGCGATGGCTGCCAGGCCTAGCCCGACCGCCGGCTCCCGCGGCAGGGCGGCCATGGACTCCCTCCCTGTTTCTTGCTCGACCAGGCGCTGTATCCTAGCGCGGGCGCACATCCCGGCGACGAAGAGGAAGGCGGCCAGGACGGCGCCGATGCGGAAGTTCATTGGCCAGGGGACGCCGGCGAGGTACAGTAGGGCGCACGTTAGGCCCACCGGAGCAGCGACGATGAGCGCGAGCTTGAGCGACACGCCGACCGGAAACCGCATCACGCCGATCCCGATATGCTTTTGTAGGTGCGATTTGCAGTGTTTTCCTTCTAATGCTGGGGCATGGCCAGGCCTATAAGCTTCATGGTTTCCTACTTAGTTATTCCAAACCTGCCGGCATCTGTGACTGTGTGTTGTGTGACTGCGAGAGTCAACGGATGGCGACAAGCTGGTCATCTTGGAGTTTACGTGCTCATAACCAGACGATTTACACAAAAATAACTCTTTTCTGAAACTATAGCACAGACTGACTCTCCGATCAAACTATTTTACTCATCTAACCTTTTTGTGTGGCGCCCCTCACGTCGGCGCCACACCTCACTGTGTGGCGTCCGTGCGGTCCACTCTCCCATCCGACGTGGCGTCCTCGATGCTGAGGTATGCACCGATCCGACGTGGCGACATGTGTGACGCCGCTCAGTAGATATGGCGTATGACGAGAGGTACACGGAGTTCATCCCTACGTCAGATCGGTGCACACCTCAGCGTCGAGGACGCCACGTCAGATGGTAGAGTGGCGCCGCCCGCACCAGCGCCACACAGTGAGGTGTTGCGCCGACGTGAGGGCGGCACACAAAAGGGATACATGGATGAAATAGTTTGGCCGAAGAGTCAGTCTGTGCTATAGTTTTAAAAAGGGTTATTTTTGTGTAAATGGCCTAATAACCAGGGTCTCTTTTTGGATTCAGTGTTGATCAGGACAGAGTAGTTCGCAGCATGCTGAACTCTTACTCGACGATAAAAGGGAGGTGTGTATAACAGAAATGCCTTTCTTCAGATTCGTGCTGCAAGTAAAATTACGTTTAGTTATGTTTCGGAAATTTGAAACGTAATGATTCACAACGAAACCTGGAAACTCGAAAGTTGTTAGTACTAGTTGAATGCCCGTGCGTTGCTACAGGTCGACCTCAAACTTTTTTTCTCACCTTAGGTAAAATATAATGTAAATCTATATTTATTATAGAATTAATTTTTGCCAGATTGTGCAAATACCAGCCCATAGCCAAATAAAATATACAATTTTCAAACTACAAGTTAACCTGATTTAATTCTTCGGCAAAGCACTTTGATCTTCAGGGGTGACTGTCGCCTATGAAATACTCCCCTGATTAGATTTAACCGAGGCAGAATGATGCTAGCTAGTATAAAGCGTAGATAAAATCAGATCAGAGGTAGTACAAATTAATTTTGTATGGATCTTTTCTTTTTAGGAATACAGTACGCTGTCGATGGAAATGTCGCCTCCCACTGAATGAATATTCCGCCTTTATGAAACAACAGATATTAAATCTAGGATTTGAGCTCTGGTGGGCTACAGCCAACCTCCTAACAACTTAACCTCAGGTTAGGTCTCGTATGGATCTCCTTTTTAATACACTTAATTTCTGAAATAACAAATACATAATCAAGGAGCTGAAGGGACAATTTTATTTACGGAGAGCCGTACAATCTTTGCTCATGTATTTGTTCTTTTACAATCTTTTTTTAACGGAAACATTTTGTTCAATTTTCTAGTCGGTAATGTAAACTACGATGAAGGATTATCCAATTTACATATATATGGCAAATAATTTTACATTCCAACATTAAAATAACACATTGTCTAGCCATTGGTTTAGACATTCTCTAACACATATTGCAAAATCACGCACTCATGTAATTGTATACCCGAAACAATAGCTAATAAGAAGCACATGGTCGATCTCATCACATTGCCACCTTTCCAATCAAAGGGATGGAGGAGTTCTAGACACAATGGGTGGCAGGAGGCAAACGAAAGAAAATTGACCTCATGACCAATAGCAGAGTTCCTTCGTGACATGTCTAGCGGCGACCTAGGTTGCAGTTATAATAGGGAAAAAAATAACAACAAGTCAGATAGAAATGCATATTACAACTTACTGGAGCCATCAAGTTTTAGCTCAAAATCATCGCTTAGTCAAACTGAAAACTTTGATCTGCTGAACTACTTCATTCGTGAAAAAATGTTACCTAGAGGCAAGTCATTTTGTACAATCAGTTCTCCAAAAAAGAATTATGTAAATAACCATAGAAGCTTGGACAAAGTGTACTACTACCACTAATCTATAGTTGGAAATTTATTGGTAGTAGTACTTAGTGCACATCAGTCTTATTAGTCAAACTGAGACTTCTTACCAGCACAAACATTTGCTACAAAATTTAAAGACGTGATGCATTTTTTAAGGATGCCATGCCAAATGAGCAGCTAAATTAGCTTGCATGCAGTTTAAGTGTTCAAGTGATATTGAAAGTACATTAAAGATGATAAATAATAAGGATTGTCATGCCTCCCTGATTTTCCAAACATACTATGACTATCTATTCCATTACACTAAACTAATTGTTTCCTTGCTGTAGTTATGAAGGTAATGCCTAAGTAGGGCATGATGAATTTGTATCTTCGTGTGTGCTGCTAGATGGAACTAATAGAAATCTATTGTGACATGTACTTGTACCTACATTCACTAAAAAGTAGCTAAGAAACTCGTGTGTGTGGGGGTGGGGTTCTAATGGATATAAATTTTCTATGCAGAAAATGAGGAAAAATCACTCATATAGCTGTATATAGACCAAGCCAACAAATATTAATACAAATGGAATAAGCCAACAAATGGTAAGCTAGTAGCGTTGGAATTCCAGATGTCTTCTAATTTAGTAGAAGGTATACACTACACGCCTTTGCCTATGAATAGATTTACCATAGTTATAAGTAGCACAAGTCCCCTTCTTGTTTCAAATCCCCCAAAACCATCATATTTCCAGATTATTTATAAAATATTTCTGTCGTACTTAGAAAAGTAATAGAATGTGCTTCAGACTGAATCAGAAATAAAATCTCCAAAATCACTATATACTTACTTTAAAGATGACATGAATTTCCTTCTTTTTTTGCTGGGTAAAGGGATTGTATTGATCAAATATGAGTGTCATTATTACAATCCCTTACAAAAAGATGACATGAATTTCAGAGTAAAAAAACTGAGAGCAAAATATACAACTTTGCTTCCTAGAGCCTACATTCACTGATCTGTATGGACATTATCTGTCATGCTTGCTTTCTTGGTGTATCTCAAGCACCCACATTTTAAAATGATAAATGTACCTGAAGGACGAAAAGCATGAAAGAGTGGCGACAAACGGAATGCCAACATACCTTTTAAGTAGTAGAGATTTCTACGTTGCATGTCAATGTCAAACAAGCTTTCTAACTATTCCCAAACCGCTGTAGCAATTTGACAGGAATGAAACAGTGTTCTGTTCTTTCAACCTGCAACAACAACTACATGAGGAGCAATCAGGAATATTTCAAGGATGCAATTGAAATCCATTAACTAAAAAATCATGTGCCGCATGCCCTTTAATAATTTCGAGCAGCATACTTAATATATTGACCGAACCATGACCGTTTCTTCGAGAAATTCAGACAACCTGAGAGAGTTTGTAGTTTCACCATGTATCTTGTGATGCTGCTGAGCGACAATAGACCATAACATCTTCGGTTTATTATTTTCCAGCACCATAGATATTGAACCAAATGAATCCTTATTCCGGGAATTCAGAAAATCTGAGAGAGTTCAGTTTCACCCATGGGCATTCCACCGAGCAGCTATTGGACAAATCATCATGACATCATCATTAGACGTCCTGAAATCAACTCCTATACAGAAACGAGAACATTGACGATGCAAGAAGTAACCAATGAGCAATCCAGCAGTAAGGAAAGGCAATCACCTGATACAAAGTCTGTCCATTGAATGAGTACAGCAAAAGTACCAGATTTTTTAGATTGGACTCCAACGTCCACAAAATAGTTGTCGAGGACGACATGAAGAAAGTCTCAGCGGCGCAAAGGATCAGGAAAAATAGAGGTACCAGCTGACCGATGATGCGCCGGCAGGGAGGGGTGGCCAAGTGAAGCGTCTCAACGGCGCAAATGATCAGGAAAAACATAGTTTTCAGGGTAGGAACAACAGCGACGGCAGAGAGACCTGCGAGGGGCGAGGTAGGTGGTGGACTCGGAAGACGTGAGCGAGGAAATCGGATCAGACATATGGGGAAGGAAGGAAATTATGGAGACCCAAACCTACGATACATGCACCATAGTTTTCTTGGAAGAATTAAGGGAATAGTCTAAAATAAACCTTAAAGTTGTAGAGGGTGTTGAAATACAACCCTGAACTTTTAATCCCGGAAATTGGCACCCTGAACTTTCAATTCCCGGTCTAATATTGCATTTGGGTAATTGCCAAACAGGGGATTTCTGACATGGCCGGTCATCTCCTTTGACGCTGGCAAGCAGCAGTGGCGTGCCATCTCAAGCAGCGGAGGCGTGCTCCGTCCCTCACAGCCCCAGTGAGTAGTGTGCTAGTCCCCTTGAATTCACTGAAGATACCCTGAGTCTGTAACTCCAATGATGCAATCGCATCTTAAAGGTCAATCTGACAGCCTTTTTCAAGGATACACCCTGGAAGGTGTATCGGTTTCATAGAAGAAAGGCCAAAGGCGATGCGGCACAACGCCAAGAAGGCTACAACTCCACACCACAACGAACGGTACAACACAACCCACGGCTACCAGCGATACAAACGCACACCGGCAAACAACACAACCCACAACCAGGCACCGAAAACTCGCCTTGCATTAATCTGACAGCCTCAAACGAAGGATTCTTGAGCAGCAGGCATTAATCTGGATTGATCAATCATCGTAGCTCAGCAGAAACTCCTTTCTCTCGACCACCCAGTACAGATGTGTTCCAATTCAATCAGATCGTTTTCCATCCAATGGCTAATCAAGTTGAGTATTTCCAGTTGCTGGCGAAGCTCTAGTTGAGGCATTCACGAGCAGAAAGTTACTGAATAGGTGCCGCGCTGCCGCGCGGAGGTGTTGAGCTCTCTGTCTGCGAGCGACGACGAGAAATTGTCAACTATCAAATCGATGTTCTAACTTCTAACTTGTTAGAAGAGCCGCAACAGAGCAGGCTCGCCAGGGTGCAGCTCATCTCCATGACTGCTCGTGGCCACCGCGATGGCTAACGCCGGCGACTAGAGCATCTCGGAGTTTGACGCAGTCGAGCACGTCACACATGTGTCGGTCCCTGTGCAGAAGCTTGCTGTTCTAAATTGCTGAGATCAGTCAACAATCCCGGAGTTGACCATGCACACGTTAGCAAAACCGTGCAGAAACGACCCTCAATCAAGCATCGACCGGGAAACGTGAGTTCAGGGTGTTGATTTCCGGGAACCATAGTTCAGGGTTCGATTTCAACTTCCGCTATGAATTCAAGGTTTGTTTCAGACTTTACTCAAGAATTAATTCAGCGAAGCGAGATCCACCGAAATAGCCACAGATGATACTTTCCTTTTATCAAAGACCAAACGCGTTAATTTTTTTGGTCGGTGATCCTTAATCGTGCGATGTGTATGAGTTCAATGTAGGAAAGAGAGCGACGATTTGGTAGCCATATTAGTGTTTGATCGTGGAATAGAATAGTGCGAGCGATTTCCTGATTGCGGTGTTCCCTTCCTTAAATCGAACGGTGTTAATTCCTTCATCAATGTTTAGCGGGTGTTTCAAAGAGAAATCGTACGGTTTAGATTGCTCCAATCTTTGACATCAAACATTTTTGACGACGTACGAACTTACATATAATAGTAAAGATTTCTTATTTTTCCCTAAATAGATCCTTTTTAGGTACTTTTTTTTTATCGACTTCATGGATAATGAGTTTCGATGTATTGGGCGTTTCCGTTTAGAATTAGAAATAGAAGCTTTTTCGTGCTTGCTTGCGAGCATTGGAATGGCCTGAATGGAATGAATATTAAGATAAATAAAAGAAAGAAAATAAACCATTGAGAAAGTTATTCATTCTTATATTAATTTCCTATACTTGACCGAACTACTTCCAATTCCGTTATTTGACAAAGAAACTATGTCCAAACCAACGAGTCCTTTGGTCAACTCTAAAGAATGTATCGGGAGTTGGGAGTTAGCCGTCTCATAGGAGTGATAGCTGGGTTTTTCACGGAGTTTCTTCGTACGATTGAAAAAAAAAGAGTGCTCTAGGTCGGAGAAAACAAGAAGAAGATTGTTCACCAGTCTGTCTCCCAACCTCTTTAAAGCAGCTACCTACCGTGATCTGGTCTTGGGACAGCATTGGCACCCCCGTTTGCTGGATCTTCGTCATTAAAAACGAGCAACACCACGTAGGGCAGCGTCCACGCGAACTAGCCTCTTCCTTAGCAAGTCAGTGGGAGAACGCCATCGGTCAAGAGAAATGGAATCCGTTGTTAAGTGGATACCGGACCCGGTAGAATTGGCATCACTTCCTTCACTCCACAGAGGACTCGGGATAAGATCGTTCCCAAGCAGAATAGTTCCGTGCACGGGATGCCCAAAACAATCACCACTCTCGGAGTATATAAGGGCATGAGCAACTGAAATCCCTCACTCACGGTCGATCGCCCGCGCGGTCATTTCCTACGGAAGCGCTACCTCACGTCAATCCCGGTTTTGTCGTATTCGACCCGTTGCGGCTCTTCGCGCCAGAAAATATTATTTGCACGTCAGCAATTCAAACCTACGATCTCTTAGCCAAGCGCGCCTGCACAATGAACTGCTAACCATAAGAGCTACTGCTCGTTCGTGTTCGAAACAGAGACATAAGTTTTGTACTATAGTATGTACATATTATGAAAGTAAATATATGAACTTTTTTCGTGAATTCCCTTTTGTGTTATTTTTTATTTGTATCAGTTATTTTTGATTGCGTAATTTTATTCAAAATTCAACCTAGCTATGCAAAAAAAAATATAATTCCCTTTGTACAATTCCCTTTTGTAAATTCAGTTTCATTTTTTCTCTTTTTCCTATATTCTTGTTACATTTGTATAAAAAGAAATCATGTTATTTGGACTATTTTTTATTTCCCTTTTTCGGGCTAGTGGTTTTAAGAGGGGAAAAATAATAGGTGGGAAAAATACTTGCAACTCAATTGAACTAACACTTGCAACTTAAATAAATATACTTGCAACTCAAATAAATACACGTGCAACTCAAATAAATTTCAACTTAATTAGAACTTCGGATCGATAATTTTTTATATTTTGTCATTGATACATAACAGACAGAGGAATGATAACTTTGTGAGGTAAAAAATAGCGCCAAAATATTCTGAGTGAAATCAAACTTTTGGAGTCAATAAGTTTTCACATTTACCGTTCATAAATAAAGATGCAAGGGGTTGATAAATTGTGAGCTAAAATATTATCCAACTATTATAAATTAATTTGGCATTTTGGGTTTATAATTTTTCACATTTATCATTGATAAATAACGCGGCACAAGGTTGATAAATTATGAGCTAAAAAAATTCGTCAAAACATTGAAAATAAAATTAGTTTTTTGGGTAGGTAATTGTTCACACTTACTGTTGATAAATAACGATGGAGAGGGTTGATAAATTGTGAGCTACAAAATCGCAAAAAATTCAAAATAAAATTAGCTTTCGGGTAGGTAATTGTTCACATTTACCGTTGATAAATAGCGAGGCGGAGGGTTGATAATTTGTGAGCTAAATAAGTGCCAAAATATTCAAAATAAATTAGCTTTCCGGGTTGATAATTTTTATATTTACCGTTGATAAATAACGCGGCACATGGTTGATAAATTGTGAGCTAAAAAATTCATCAAAATATTGGAAATAAAATTAGATTTTTTAGGTAGGTAATTGTTCATATTTACTGGTGACAAATAACGAGAGAGAGGGTTGGTAAATTGTGCGCTAAAAAGTCACAAAATATTCAAAATAACTTAGCTTTTCGGGAAGGTAACTGTTCACATTTACCGCTGATAAATAGTGAGTCGGAGGGTTGATAAATTGTGAGATAAAGAAGTGCTAGAGTATTCAAAATAAATTAGCTTTTCGGGTCGATAATTTTTCATATTTACCGTTTATAAATAACGTGGCATGGTTTGATAAACTGTAAGCTAAAAAAAAAGAAAACTGGTGAACCTCGAGGTTGATTGTTCCCGTTCGATATTTTTGTTAGGTTTTTTTATCGTAGAACAAATTCCCGTTTTTTAGCTCTACCGCGTAGAATGTAATAGTACAAAACGGATGTG
Organism: Lolium rigidum; assembly: GCF_022539505.1. Taxonomy (NCBI): domain Eukaryota; kingdom Viridiplantae; phylum Streptophyta; class Magnoliopsida; order Poales; family Poaceae; genus Lolium; species Lolium rigidum. The sequence goes on from NW_025901433.1 coordinate 16,563, forward strand.
TCTCTCGCAAGAAATACTAGTAGCTCAACTGGTTAAGTCCTCATCTCCGCTAGCTAGGGAAGCCCATGAGCAACAGTGGTACTACCAAGTATAACTTCTCCAGCAAAAAAGTAAATAAAAAAATTAAACTAATGTTCAGGCACCATCCTCACCCAACACATGCAAGGTGCCTTGTGCTCTGAGTGGCAGCATTTTCTCCCCGAAAAAAGTCCATTTTTCATCCTTCAACTTTGTGCAGAGTTCACTTTTCATCCTAAATGTTTTATTTGGTACATAATGGATCCTAAACTTTGCCAACCCGTTCACATGTCTTGTTCTTATGATTTTCTTCCGTAGATGATAACCAAGGTTTAAAAAATAAAATCAGATCCAAACCATACCTCAATAAAAACTAGTCCTAGACCAGAACCTTGAATCCCACTCACGCGCGAGCAAGAAAAAGAGGATGGTAAATAACCAGACCTGGCAGCCTCGTCTTTCTGCCACTCCAGCAATTCTCACGTAAAGGGCAGCAACAGCCCTAGTAGCGCCGCAACTCATCAACCTCCGCATATCCCCCGGCTGGACGCGCCCACTGGCGTATGTGAGGGCAGAAAGGGAGGGAAAGGTTGACCGATACGAACCAAATCTCCATGTTCAACCGCAAAAGTAGTTGAAAGATTGTTGTGGGTATCATTACATCTAGCTTGATCTAGTGGCGGACATCGCAGTGGACAATGGGGATGTCAGACGAGCGCGACGAATGCCGATATCGAACAGATAGATAAATTGCGGCGACCTAGTCAAGCCAGAGGATTGGGATTTATTTTGGCTGAAACTGGCTCGGTACAATTTATTTTGGCGAAAGGTTTGGTATTTTCACCGTGGTGTTCGTACTGCTGTTTCGTATCTTTTTAAAAAAAATAAGCAGAACCAGATGTTTGAACAAGTTGGCAAAGTTTAGGATCTCTTTTGAACCAAATGAAACATTTGGGATCAAAAGTGAACTTATGTGAAAGTTGACGGACGAAAAATAGACTTTTTTCTTTCTCCCCTCTCCCTTAAGGGCTTGAGCAATGGAGGAAGTTACAAATAGTCGCTGCATCTCCTCCATGTAGGCTTGGAGTCCAGAGACAGCTATTCCACAAAACGATCTAAACCAAAGTCAAATTTTCTCTGGCTTGTCCACTCGTTGATATGTATCTACCCCGTTTTGCTCCTACTTTTCTTCTCTCTTTCTTGCCATTCTCTCTTTTCGATCTGAGGAGGCGGCCTTCTCTGCAGGCAACAAATGTCGCTGCAGAGCATGCCACCATGGCATCCGAACCTACCTGGTCTGCAGAGCAGCGAGCTAGGGCAACTAGGGCAACGCTGTTGGTCATGTACTAACTTAACCTGATTTTTCAGTTTGGGTGACTAGGTGGAAAACCATGTTTCAAACTATAACTTCATGTAAACCACGTTTCCAATTATATATTAGTTTGTAAAATAAAATATTTCTTATTTAATTTTCTATGCATTTACTTATGATTTTAATTCAGAACATCTATCTGACCGCTGTTTTGGGAGCACCCCAAACAGCTTCCCCAAATAGAGAAAGGAGGGAAAGGTTGACCGATACGAACCAAATCTCCATATTCAACCGCAAAAGTAGTTAAAAGATTGTTGTGGGTATCATTACATCCAGCTTGATCTAGTGGCGGACATCGCAGTGGACAATCGGGATGTCAGACGAGCGACGAATGCCGATATCGAACGGATAGATAAATTGCGGCGACCTACTCAAGCCGGAGGATTGGGATTTATTTTGGCTGAAACTGGCTCGGTACAATTTATTTTGGCGAAAGGTTCGGTATTTTCACCGTGGTGTTCGTACTGCTTGGTTATGTTTCGTATCTTTTTTAAAAAAATAAGCAGAACCAGACGTTTGAACAAGTTGGCAAAGTTTAGGATCTCTTTTGGACCAAATGAAACATTTGGGATCAAAAGTGAACTTGTGTGAAAGTTGAAAGACGAAAAATGGACTTTTTTCTTTCTCCCCTCGGCTTGAGCAATGGAGGAAGTTACAAATAGTCGCTGCATCTCCTCCATGTAGGCTTGGGAGTCCAGAGACAGATATTCCACAAAACGATCTAAACCAAAGTCAAATTTTCTCTGGCTTGTCCACTCGTTGATATGTATCTACCCCAAATAGAGAAAGGGAGGGAAAGGTTGACCGATACGAACCAAGCAGAGAATGCAGTGCCAGCCCCAAACAGAGATGCCAACACCCTGCCAGCGCCGATTTGAGGGCTACCAGTGGAGATGCTCTAAACTAAGTATTTCGACGCAGAACACCAGGGCACAAATACCAAAAACAAACATGTTAACGCAAAACTTGCCAGGGGCTTCTCTTATAGTCGACGTAAAACGTACTGTTATTTCTACGCAAAACAGCAGGGCAAAAATACCAATCACAAATATGTCCACAGAACTTATCTCCATTCAGAAAACACATAACTGAATCCACAAACAAGACTCATAGCTAATGACGCTCAGAGGTAACATAAACCAGAGCAGACCATGACTTACCATAAGAGACATGCAAATAGAACCCCCAACAAAACTATCCAGGACGAGGGTTTCACATCATTAAGAGACAACAAAGATAAGCCAGCATGCAGCGACTGATGGGCATCAGGTTTATCTCTTCTTCGAGACACCAACAGTCTTTCCCCTCCTGCCGGTGGTCTTGGTGTGCTGCCCACGGACACGGACACCCCAGTAGTGACGCAGACCACGGTGGTTCCTGAAACATAGGAGTGCAAATCATCAAAACAAGGAAATTGCAACCAATTGGTTATCTGAATACTGTGACATGTTCTAATAACGACGCATACATTCCAAAGATCTGAACACACTATCAGGATGTATACACACACAAAATAGAGGACTACAGTACTACTATACAGAAGAACCTCTATCCAAGTAGTGAACTGACCTGATTTTCTTCAGCCTCTCAAGGTCATCCCTCAGCTTCATGTCAACGGCATTGGAAGTAACCTGGGAGAACTTGCCATCCTTGTAATCCTTCTTCCTGTTCAGGAACCAATCAGGGACCTTGAACGAGCGAGGGTTCTGCACCACATGCATGACGCGGTCAAGCTCTTCAGTAGTAAGCTCACCAGCCCTGCACAAAAATAATAGGACAAGAGCTTTACTAGCAGTTGTAGCACCCAACACAGCAAGTCTACAATTGTACAGCAACAGTCAGGTTATATGATTCGACCTGGATGTATACATGGGCTTAGTGGCATAATGTCAAAAGACTGCTTAACAAAAATTTGTGTACTTAAGAAAACAAATTGTGGCATCACTCAAATATGAGTTACAGCAACACTACCTAATGTACTATCATATTTCTTAACTGGCAGTAGCTATTTGCTAAGCACATAGACCTTGCAAACAGCCACAAACTCAAGGTAGTTTTAGGACATCCAAACACAAGTGAATCAAATTATTGCCCATAACAGTAATAACAACAGGTTCAGGTACGTATAACTGATTAGTAACACATTATCGTAACAGTAATAACAACAGATTCAGGAATGAGCAATGGCACTGTGTAAAGCTTGCAACAGTTTCATAACAATACTAAAAACAGTTACAGATACGTAACTAATTAGTAAAACAGATATAAAATTTGTGCAGCAGCAGCAGGTATAACAGAATAATAGTTTCACGCATGTCGACAATGATTCTAATAAATTAAGCATCGATTTTATTCATAGTTCAATCCAAACCAGCTGAATCCACGAAAACATAGTTAAGCCCCGAACAATGGAAGTGCAACTAAACCCAAAATTTGCTAAAGCAAGCGAAATAATTTTAGTTCACACTAGAACAACGATGTATCAACCCTAATCCTCAAAACGTGGGACGATAAGGTTACATAGGCAACACCCAAACCCCAAGCGGGGACGATCTGAGCCTGAGAGAGGATCTGCTGGTGCTTACCTCTTGTTCATGTCGATGTCGGCCTTCTTGCAGGCGATGTTGGAGTAGCGACGCCCGATACCCTTGATGGCGGTGAGCGCGAACATGATCTTCTGCTTGCCATCGACGTTGGTGTTCTGCACACGCAGGATGTGCTGGAACTCCTCGCCCGAGATCAGCGACTGCATGCGACCGCGACCACGAGCATCAGAGTCGGATCGATCGACTAGCAGCGGAAACAATAGGGGGGGGAGATGAGCGGGAGTTACCATGACGACGTCGGTGGTCGGAGCTCTCGCTGGAGGAGGAGGAGGGTGGCGGCGGCGGAGCTCGGGATCGTCTGCAGCTGCGGGGCGAGGGTTTCGTGGGCGGCGCTGTGGGGGAGAGATTATATAGGTCTTGGGCGGGGCGGAACCCTAGTAGGGCTAAAGATCGGACGGTTGGCGTGAATGCAGAGTGGGATCTACGGTGCCGGTTAATTTAGATTACCAGGCTGGGTCTCTAAGTGTTTGGGCCAACGGCCCATTCTTACTTCCCAAGTGACACTAGGCTAGTTAGGCCCAACTAGATATCGAGTCTCCATTGGTTTTTTTAGAAGATGGACTTCAGGTCTTCTTAGTTTTTCAAAGTTATTAGATCGATAATAATAACCTGAGCTCTGAGCATGAGAGGCAAATCATGCTCCTTCATTTTTGGAGACCAATAACACTCTACTCTTGGATTTTCAAAGTTTAGACTGATTACCTGAGCATGAGAGGTAAATCATACTCCTTTTTTGGATAGCAATAACAATACGTATCTCTTCTTGGTTTTTCAAAGTTGAATTCCATTTGCTACAGATTTTCATTAAATTAGAAAATGGATCCAGACCTACATCAGTTTCTCCAGATTGGTTCTATAAATCGAACTAAGTTCTCATGTGTAGATTGGCTGACATTGCCGAATTTTCTTTTAGTGTCACCTCTGTTTCCTAACATTTTGGCAAATTATAGTACTACTAAATTAGTTTGCCAAAACGTATTATACTATGGAACGGAGGTAGTACTTTATTTCCACGAAATTCCTAATTTAGCTCGTACAGTACAAACCAAGGGCATGTCGGAGACCTATATCACATAATTTTAGGAGGAGTTCAAGAAATCATAGACAAACTAACAATTACTGCAGGAGGAGACCGAATCATGCCCTTAAAGAGCACGGCCCTTGAAGAGCACCTTTCTCGCTGAACCATCACCCAGGATACAAACTGAAGCCAACAAAAGCATCATACCCAAGAAAAGTGACAGATTATATAGATCTGTACAAGGGTAGAACAAAAGTTTACATGTCCACACCCTGAAGGCCTGAACCTTGCCTATTGACAATCTTTCAGAGATAACTCTTGAGGTTGCATGAAAGGAAGGAGAAAATTCGCAGGTATTGTATGTACATACTACATACACACAACAAAAAAGGGTGACCCAGTTGGGATGTAACTCTGATGCGAACTAGGTGCCTACTCAAAAAGAGTTCAAGCTTCATGATCTGATACAGCCTCGAAGAAGCAACTGAACTCCTGAAACATCAATGAGCCATGGCAGTGAAATACGTCTCTGGTTACTTGGGTGTACCATTGCTCTGGGCACGAAATTTCCTCTGGGCACTGTCAATGCAACAATATCAGCAGCAATGAGGAACGAGGGGCACAAAAGGATCACAAATTTAGCAAGACTAGTGTCAAATTCAACTACAGGATGGGATAACTACTATTGTGGAATTAGAATCGCGTCAGCTGACCAAATGGGTTTATGTGCAATAAGAATCATTATCTTACCAAAACAGTTCATTCATCCCAGCCTAAGGATATGTCCAACAATTCTTTCAAGAAACAGTCGTCTACAGTAGTCAGAATTAACATCACACAAAGTTGATGTCTAGTCTTCGGAACCAGCAACTTGATTGACTATCCTAATGAAACAACTCCCACAATCCAAAACCTTCCAGAAATGTGGCATGATCCTACCAATTCAAGTAAGTCAAAGAAGTTGTCAGTGAAGCAAGCATGAAAATTATGCAGATACATCTGGACAGAAGATGGTCTCAAATAGATTGAGTTATTGAACAAGTATCTTGACTTCAGTAGGTATTATTTTTCTCCCTGAATATCTAAAAGAAGATGTTGAAACTTCATCTATCACTTTTCCCATCTCATCTCACTAGAAGTACCAATTTTCTTAACAAACTTTAACCTGGTCCTGCATAACGTACAACTACGTGGCCAAGAGTTGTGAAGATTTTGTTGCACAACAAAAGCATGGGAATTCAGGATACCTGGATGCACTTACACGTTCATTATCTTAGGTAACAAACATCAAAATACATTTGAAGGGCTAATTATTCATGTTGATACTGCAAGTTAGAAAAACGAGTGCATGTGACTGTGAAATGATCTCCCTAAAGCAGGCTTATGTAACCAGTAAGCCATAAAGAGCAACTTATGTAACAAAATGTGTCTATTTTTCAGAAAACTGTAACATTGAAATAAAAAATCTTGGGAAACAGCCATAAAGAGCAATCATATGAAATTGATCGTCTCCTATACCTTCAGCATTTTGTAGCACAAAATATAAAGCTCATGCATTAACAGGGTCTCTAGAAGCTAGGCCATCTTCCAAGCTATTCTTGTATACGCCCTCCTCTCCATGAAGTTGGCCCTCCCCACAACTTAGAGTAGGCTTTGCGGTATCTTCACCATATATGTCATTTGATCTTTCAAGTGCTGAAACTGTTATTCCTGCTTCATTAGAGGTCGCAGCTATGGCATGCACTTCAATGGTTGCAACCTTCACTTCACTGTTATCACCTCCAATAGACTTTGTTTCATCCAATGATCTCTCTGTTGATACTACGATATCAACTGCAGAACGACTGTGTTCTTTAGTAGCAACAGCATTGCTAGTTACACCACCGACATATGATTGATCTTTAGTTGTATAGGCATCTCTTGATTGCTCATTTACAATAACTTCCGAACCTTTAACTTCTAGTGAACTTTGAGTATCACCATCAGCAACGATACTTTTCAACTCATGGTTATCATCAGGCTTACGATCCCTTGTGACTAAAGGAGCTACACAAGACTTCATATCTTCTTGAGTATCAGAGCGGGCAGAGATGGAATTGGAGTTGAGATTAGATTCAGTTTTGTCTTCTAAGAGACCAGCATCAACAGAAATTTCACTAGGTGGGCATTTTTCACCATTTCCAAGCTCATTAGATGAACATGGACCTGTATCCATTTTCACTGGAATAGCAGATGAATCTGCATAAGTGGAGTTAGATTTATCTTCAGGCATCTCACCGGTAACAATGTTATCAGCAACCAATGACACATCTGTTTCTGCATATTTCACTTCTTCCTTACTGTCAGCTTCGGGCTTGCAAGGCATGTCATCTTCACTTGTACGCAAATTAACATCAGCTATATTAACTGGAGAAGTCCTTTCTTGAGGTTTTTCTTCAGAGACAGGAGGAAGCTTGGATGCCAAGCCTGAAGAGCACTCAGTTAAAGCACGAGAAGTATCATTGTCCTTAGCTCCACTATTATCACCCACAGCACATTCTCGAGAAGCATGAACAGGTGTAAGAGGTCCACTTGCTTCGCCGAGCATTTGAGCAGATATCTTATCACACTCAACAGCATTAACTGCATGAATAGGGAGCACTGTTGAAACATAAAACAACATAATTACAATGGTATTAGGGAAAAGTATTCTATAGAGTATTTTGGGTTTTTTTTACCTGTCCCAGCAGTGGTTGGTTGATTCACTTGACCTGTTAGCAGCAAGCGCTTCTCCAGTAAACCAGTACCATGGATAATCAACAGATTAAAAGACTTCAATTTTTGTTTCTTCAGAGGTCCAACGGGCTTAAAACCAAAAATTGTAGACCAGGTATTCTGTAATTCTGGTATGGCAGGTATTACTAGTCTTCGAACATTGAGAGAGCAAAGGGTCTACAGAAGAATCAACCCAAAACATGTTAGAAGTTCACGTGAAAACAAAACAATGCAAACATGGGTATATCCAGTTACCCGGAAAAGAACTTGCTGATTTGATAAACACAAAGCTTAAACTTGTGTTGGTAAGTAACCAATAAGTATGGAAAGCCAGTCTATCAATCCCTACATCCAACAAGTAAAACTCAAACTACACATCATGCTTTTCTAAATACCTCCCCGCCCTCATAAAAAGTAAGATGAATTTACACAATTCAACAATCCCCATCTACATTTTATAAGTTCAGCATTAAGCTACATTGCTAACAAATATAAGAATGCACACCTACAACCAGGTTTGAGAACCTTTCTAACTAGCAGCCCAACACTAGTCACATTTCTTTATCTTTCTTATTTTTTCCTTCAGAGTTAAGGTTCAAAACAACTCTATGCAGCTCAAAATAGTATAATCAGAAATAAAGTGGGGCTTCTGGTTCCGAGCGGTAACATTTTGGTTCCAAGCTGTATTAGTCTGCTACCGTCATGACTTGGATATCCGAATTTGCAGGGATCCTAGGGAAGAGATGAAATATCTCACAAATTCAACGAATAGACACAAATAAATGCTGGGCCCACAATTAGATGAATAAATCAATCCAGAAAACACTACTGATGTTTAAACAATTCCAGGAAGATGTATACGAAAATAACAGTAGCCTACTATAACAGTGTAGACATAATTTTCAGATTGATGCAACAAATCTTAAATGATAATACGTAAGGGAAAAATATTAAAGAACAAACTATCAAAAGCCCATATGTATATGTCATATGGCTGTGCAGCAAATATCAGAAACAAATGTCGAACTAAATTACCGATTCGATTGCATTTAGTAGACGATGGCACATCCCTTTGCGCCGATACATGCCTCTCGTGCCTATGAATGGCATTTCTGCTAACTCGGTACCATGAATCCTGATTCATGCAGACAAAACAAAATTAAGTATTTTAACGCTGAAATAACATTGGTAATGCAGAACACCAAGTATGCACGTCGTGAAAAAATCATGTATAATGCCATCATGAGTAGAAGTTAGTTTCGGTGCCTGCATGACCTCACAAATAGTTACCATCTTGGAGAATTAAAAGTCCAATTGCAATTGCAATCCAGACTTCAATGACAATGGAATTAACTGCTCATCCTAAACACAAATCTCAGGATATATGTGTTGCAGGAAAAAAAATAAGTTGAATAATCATAGAATCTAAGAGCATGAAAAGCAGGTGGCTGAGGCTCATATGAAACCGCAAAAGCAAATTAATCCAACAACATGAAACAAGATAGGCAAAAAAAGTTTACCTGATAGTTGCCGCAGATATAACTTCATCCCCACGCTCCAGAATAAACGTATGGAAGCCACTAAAATTTAAACGGCTGAAATCCGACCTGCCATAGAATATTAAAGGATAAATGACCACCTGAGTAATGTCATAGCATGCTCTAAAAAGTATAAAAGCCTACTGCGCATAATAAACATATAATCTACTTAATTGTCAAACTGACATGTGCTTATGGTTTTTCTGGAAAAAAAAAACCTGTGCTTATTGACTTGGACTAACACTGAAAGGCTAAGAAAACATTACTCATAGCTGCTGAGTGTACACGAATTCCATACAAAGTGTAGCTAGTTCTGGAAAATCACATATACAGCGAGGAAGATTTCCTTTCATTCATCTTGCATCATTAAAATAAATTACTTATCTTTTCTCTCATGATGACCAGGGCAACAAAGGCATACTTACCCACAGTTATATACGACGTTGTGAACTATATTAATCCCACTTCTTTCATCAATACGTGGCAGAAAACACTCATCCATAACTGAGAAAGCAACAGCTGTCTTTGAGTTGCAATGCGCCAATTCCGCTTTCTTTTTCAGGGGTGCAGCCTCACTGTCAGCAAAACAGCGAACCAGACTCCAGGAAAATCCAGCCTCCATGTCATTCTTGAGCCCAACAAGCTTTTTTAGTCGTTTATAAATCTGTGTTATTTGAAAGAATAAAATAGTGTTAGTGCCATGCATTTTGATAACCAGAATGAACATGATAAATTAGACAATAACAAGGCAACGCATCAATTAATTGAGATATAGCATGTGATCAGTGTAAGCATAAGTTCCATAGGTTGGGACGACGGTACGAATTAATATGATATGACTTTCATGAGCATGATGGAGATCTATTGATATTATATGCTTGAGTTGCGGACTTCCTGAGATTTGTTAATATTGTGCTTTAATAGATCTCTGAACCAGCCATGCTAGAACAAAGCAACATTGACCAGATAATGGTAAATATTACATCCAACATATCTATATGCTAGCCAGGAAAATCGGAAATGACAAGAAAAATCAGTTAAGCGGTAACTAAAAATAACCCTTTCAAACATTCAAAAGATAGAAACATAGATAAGTGGTGGCATGTAGAACCATAATTACATATTCTGGAGACTGTACAGGTCATGGGTTTGGCAACCAGCAAATATTATACGATGGTTGCAGATTCTTCACTCGATTAATGGGCATACAAGAAACAAAAGTAGCCCAAATAACCATTTACTGAAATAATGGACACAAAATCAGGTCGACATGTAAACATTCCAGCACCTCAGGATTAAATGTGACATGTTCGCAGAGTACAGAGCTAGCATAAAGTGGCATTGTTTTAGTTGCCACCACAAGAGCACAAATGAAAAGGTATTATGAGCGGTAAAGAAATGACAACAGGTGAATACAAGTGGTTGAAATTTTTTGTTCTACATACTCCCTCTGTTCCGAATTATAAGATGTTTTGGATATTTCAACGTGGACTACATCCGGACTGAAATGAGTGAACAGATCCACTAAAATGCATCTAGATACATATGATTCAGAAAAAGCTAGAACATCTTATAGTTCGGAACGGGGTGATAAGTAAGCTTTGACTTGGCCAAATTATCACAGCATTAGATGCCAAAAGACAGCAACAGAAAACTATGCAAGCTAAAAACTATCGAGTCAAAGAGTTACTATGAATTTCCAAAATTGGTTTGGTTTGGACAGGCCTCAAACTAGAACCAGTACCATAACTTTATTAATTTGTTTGATGGAAATCGAGGAGGGCTGAAGCTGGATGCCATGCCTTCTACTATAAAAGAAGCTGTAAAACACTGGATCCTATGAACAGAAATGTCATGTGCAAACTATACACAGGAAAGCAGGATGTTGCTATGGCAGAATGGAAGGGGAACAACCAAGGGATCAATTCACAAACTGGTCCAGGCAAATACTAAATATCATCCTCACCAAAAAACAAGAAAACAGAAAACAATTATGTAACATTCCGTACCTTTTTACATCCTGGGCTGCAAAAGCAATTGGTCGAGGCACCAGACGTGGTACAAACAGAGTCCCTCTCAGTTCCTGGTGCGCAAACCTGGTGATCTACAAAATCAACAATGTGTAAGAAATCACCGGGAGCACAAGCTTGTCTGTGTGTGCATGCTACTGTATGTGTTTGTGTTGGGAGGGTTTGGAGGCGCATGTCATGAGCCTTACATTTTCTTGAACATTGCAAGCAAGAAAGCAACTCAGCAAGAGATGGTGTCATTTCTTCAGCAGAGCCACAGAACTTGCATATACAGCTACGACAATACCAATCTTCAGAAGGCATCTGCAGCGACAGTTAGAACAAAATAAACATACGCATAAAAGCATGTGACAACAAACAAAGAGACGTGTTGAGAGAGAAATAAGTAAATGAATATATTAGCCCAGAATCCTAGCAGACAACTCTTCGAAAAGAGGTGGGCTTAAATCAAGTGGAAAGCCATAAGTGATTGTATTTCAGCATATGATTTTCTCATCGTATCCTACCCCAAGTTTTCAGATAATTGTTAATCCAAATATATGTTCTCGATATCTTAAAAAAAAGATAATACAAGACTGCCCGCCCTCATGATATACTTGTATGCTCACCTCAATTCCTAAACAAGCCACATGAAAAGTTGAAGTACAATGATCACAGCAGAGCAAGTCACCACCATCACCACAAATACCACAAGTGTCATCATCAGGATCATCAGCAGGATCTATCTTGTAAAATCCCTTCTTTTCATGTTGTGCCTGCTTATCCCATGCATCAAGTAAGCATTGCAACAATGGAACCCCACCATCTTCTAGGAATATGTTTGCATAAGGCTGTTGCTCTTTTGAACCAGCATGAAGTTCAAACTTTGCAGCTGTGAGAATCTTGGAACAGCATCCACAGTAAATACCATCCCTAGTAATTCTACCATCTAGTTTTGCCTGTGTCCCTTTTTTATTAATGTATTTGATCTTCGCATCTTCTGAAACAACCCCCAGATCTATCATCCACGATAAAACCGTCCTCTTCCATTTATAAGGGATATAGTCACCCGTGCCTTGCATGTTACGGGTACTACCACGGACAAGTAGTCCACATCCCCGTTTCTTAGTTTTTACCTTTTCTTCGTTGTTCTGATATTTTCTGCTTCTGTTGTTCCCAGACTTCTTTTCAGCAGCATGTTCTTTTTGGCCCCTTCTTTTCCGCACAATCCTTTGTAGCATTGCTAGATCATCCTTTGATATAGGCTCCTCATCCTGTGAACTTTTTGACTGCTCTTGATACACTGCATAAGCCTTTGTGATTGACCAGTAGCCATTACCTTGTGGAGAAACATACACAGAATCTTCATAATCCTTATCTCTCCTAGGTCTTAGGTCAATTGTCCATCCGTTATTTAAGAGTATGCCCTTTATCTGATCCCTGAGTTTCTGCTTAAGGTCATTACGAGGTCCTCCCCTTGGCTTCTTCATGGCATGCTTCTCGAGAGCAGAAGCAGATGTACCTTGCAGATCAGTGACCCTCGATTTTGCTTTCTTGGACAAATTCTCTGGTGAACCTTTATGCTCAAGCAATCTCTTTTTCCCATTTTTGTGTTCACCTAATTTAGTTTTTTCATCTTTCAGGCGTTGTTGTGAGGAGACCTTCAGATGCGCCTTTGAACTTTGCTGTTTTGTTGTAGAAACTCCCACTACACTAGGATCGCTTCTCCTCAAATTGACAGAGGAGACCAGCTTTTTAGTAACTGTCTTCCCACCATTTTCATCATGCTTTTGAGACTCATTGAGAGCACTGCTTGCATCCTTATCTCGTCTATTACCAGTAATGGTCTCTCCATCAACCCTATTATTCCTTGCCAGAATCCTGCCATCACTGGTCTCCCCATCCAACTTAATGTTCTTAGTAGGCACCTTGTCATCACCAGTTTCCCTATCCACCTTACCGGTCTTCGTCAGGATCTTGCCATCAGTGGTCTCCCTCTCCAACTTGATGCTCTTGGAAAGAAGCTTTCCATCACTGTTTTCTTTAGCCGCCATACTGTTCTTTGGAAGAAGCTTTAAAACACCAGTCTTGGTCGGAATTTTGCCATCCGCAGCCTCCACCACCTTTGCATTCTTTGGGCGAGTATTGCTATCACTGGTTTCCCCATCAACCTTAGCCTTCTTGGGCAGAATCTTCAAAATGCCACTTTTCCCTTGCACCCTTATAACCTCCCGCTGTCCAGCCTCAACCGAGCCACCCTTGTCATTCTTCAAGGGCACGTGTTTCTCATGTTTCGAGGCTTCTACCAGGCTCCTCTTGTCATCCAAAGTTGAGTTCTGCTCCTTGACCTTTGCCTTCATGTCCTCCCGGCGTTCCTGTCGGCCAGAGTCAACTGATTCAGTCTTCAATGGCTTGTGCTTCTCATGTTTCAGCGGTTCCACATGTCTCCTCTTGTCATTCAAGCTCGAAACCTGCTCCTTGACCTTTGATCCACTGGTTTCCTTCATCTCCACATCAACTCGACCAGCCCTCACCTCTGGCTTCTCGAACCGCCATTTTGGAAAGCCTGGACGGAGCATTTTCCCAGCAGTTACATCCTTCGATGCAGCTCCACCGTTTCCAGCACCACCAACATGGACACCCTCAGTTCTGCTCCTCTTGGTGTCAGGCTGTGAGCTACTCCCGCTGAGCCTATCCCCCTTATTCTTCTTGTCTGCATACTGCCCTTCAGTAGACTTAGCATCGGAAAGCTTGTCAGAACTACTAACAGGCGCCACTTTCTCCATTGGCTCGTCCCTGCAGCCTAGGGGGACGCTGGCACCTGCACTGCTACTGTTCAGCTTGTCTCCGGTGGTGTTCTTCTCTGAAGAATCATCTGTTTCAGTAGTCTTAGCCCCAGGAAGCTTCTCTGAACTAACAGGCGCCACTTTCTCCACTGACTGATCACAGTTGGTTACGGTGGCGTCAGCATTGCCGGCGGCCTCGTCGGGCTTCTCCGGCGTGGAGACGGGGTGTTCGTCCGCTTCGGAGTCGCTGGACTCCAGCACCAGCTGTCTCTTCCGCCCTTTCGCGGCCCCTGAGCCGCCGGGTTCCCTGTCCGAGCCCATCTCAAACCTCCTGAAAACCGATGCGAGGTCTCGCAAAACAGCTCAAAAAACCATTTGCCAGCGTCGCGCCCTGGATCAGAAACCACGAGAGATATAAGAAAGTCGACCTTTTTCTTTCAGCGCCAGGCAAAGCCTGTATCGAAACAGCACCCGAAATATGTTTTGGTCGGAGCCGTTCCGGATCGGAATTGGGCGTAATGGGGACGGGCAGGTCTGAGGGGCTCACCTGGATCGGAGGGGGGATAGGCGGAGGCGGAGGAGGGGCCGGACTGCGGCGGCGAGGGGTTAGGGTTTCGGGGATCGCGAGGGGATTAGGGCCGGGGTGAGGCTGGCGGGGGCGAAGACGACGAGGCGGCGCTGTGCGGTGCGGCGTGGGATTTGTCTGGCTGGCTGGCTGCTGGCTGCTTCTCTTCTGGCTCTCGCCGTCGGGACTCGGGAGGAGAGGGTCCGGCTGGATCTAGGAATTAATATGGGGTTCGGAGAGGGGGTACACGATAATTATTTCGATTATATCCCTGATGGACAAGGTTTCTGTATCCGTTCTAGGTTTGGGTTTCTCTCCCACCTTCCTTCTTTTTCTTACACCAATATTTGTTCAAGACAAATCTTTTTTTTCTTTGAATGTTATGAGGAGAACTGCTAAATCCATTGAATTGAATAGATAGAAAATGGTGAAGAGACCCACACTACTCGGTTAATTAGAGGAAAACCGGACGAAAACCTAAACAATGACAAGCCACACCAAAACACCACAAGACGCCGGTAAGCGAAACGCACGACACACACAGCCGGGCACTCGAGCTACCCCCACTAACAA
The DNA here is from genome assembly GCF_022539505.1 of Lolium rigidum. Lineage (NCBI taxonomy): Eukaryota > Viridiplantae > Streptophyta > Magnoliopsida > Poales > Poaceae > Lolium > Lolium rigidum. The sequence continues at coordinate 31,805 of NW_025901433.1, forward strand.
AGTGAGAGAACATGTGCCTCTCCGATCCCATGAGTAACGACCATTGTGGCTCATCTGGCGCTCCTTGCATGTGGAGGGGGTTCCAACCGCCCACCATCGCCGCACACCTCCATGAACCACGGGTCCCTCTAGCCGACTGCATCTCCAAGAACGATATCCTCAAGAGGGAACAAGATGCAAACTAGCGCCTTCATCGTTCGATTTGGGTGTCCAAATCTAGGGTTTCCCCGGGGCATGTTGAGAAGGGAGGTGAGAGCTGCTAGTCGATGCCCCCAATAAGGTAACAACGCCCATAGGTGAAAGGATCGTATGCCGCACCTAGAGGGGGGTGAATAGGTGCTAACCAATTTTTAGTTCTTTTTCAATTTAGGCTTGACACAAAGGTAAATTCTCTAGATATGCAACTAAGTGAATTTACCTATATGACAAGGTTAACAACTACGCAAGATATAGCTACGCAATATATAGGAGATAGAATAGGATAGAGGTAACCGAGAGTGGAGCACGCGGAGACACGCAGATGATTCCCGTAGTTCCCTTCCTTTGCAAGAAGGTACATCTACGTTTGGAGGAGTGTGGTTGCTACGAAAGCCAAACCAACAGCCACGAAGGCTTCACTCAGATCTCCTGTGAGCAACGCCACGAAGGCCTAGCCCACTTCCACTAAGGGATTTCCTCGAGGCGGAAACCGGGCCTTTACAAGGTTCTTGGGGCACACATCCACAACCAAATTGGAGGCTCCCAAATCTGTAACAACACAACAATCAACAACAATACATCAACAACAATCAACTAGAGATCCAAAGAGGAACACTAGCAAGAGGGCCCTCAAGCATATGAGGGTGAAATGTAAATTGCTTCGGTGAGGATGTAGATCGATGTCTTCTCCTTCGAATCTCCAAAGATCAAGAGCTTTGGTTGGGTGAGGGAGGAGATCTTGCAAATCTTGTGTTCTTGAGGTGACTCTAATGGTGGTGAGGCTTGGCAGAATTTTGTGCAATGATTGAGCAAGGAGGAAGGTAGAAAAAGGGGGATATAAATACCCCCTCTCAAAATCCTGCCGTTGGTGACTTTCGAGGGCCGGATAATCCGGCCTGAGTTGGAGCCGGATAATCCCCCCCCCCCCTCCCAAAAAATCCGGCCCTGGAGAAAAACCGGCCAAATGTCCGGCCAAAAGTCCGGCCCCATGCCAGGGAAGTACTGAGCCGCGTCGCCTCTGGTCCTTAGCCAAATTTTGGGGGCCGGATATTTTGCAAATATCCGGCCCGGATTATCCGGCCTGGTGATACTTTTTCAGCTTCCTTTTGACTCGTTTTTCCACACAAGTCACTCATATACATGTATCTATATAATCCCTGCACCACTTCATCAAACATTAGTGTATCACATACATTGACATCAAACACACAAAACATATTGTGAGAGATGTTCTTTCAATCTCCCCCTTTTTGGTGTTTGATGACAATATACGGATTTGCAGGAAAATCACTATAGAGAGCAAGCATGTTGGCAAAACATAGAGGCACTCCCCTACATGTGTGCATACAAGTAATTTGCATTTGAATACAAATACACAACATATAGGTGCGAGGTGCCTCAACACAAGAGGTATCCAACATGAGCTCAAACAAGAGACATAGACATATATGAAGTTGAGACAAGGTGATAGAAATCATACCCATATGGAGATATATAATACCGGATATATAACATCACACACCATATAATAAACCTTGATCTCAACATATAGAAATCCGAAATCCTTAACATAATGTCTCACAACCACACATAACACATAGTTTTGAACAAACAAACCAACAAGCCAAATAGTTCAAATAAACGACATAAAGGAGGACACAAGCAATAAAGGAATGATAAACGCATATGCTTGTGCCCTAACCATGCAAATCCCCGAGAGAAGACCTAATAGAACACTTCTCCCCCTTTGGCATCGAGACGCCAAAAAGGGGAAAAGCGCGATGCTACTCGCCCCATGGAGATCACTCGGATTCCTCTTCGGACTGGTACTCATCTTCGGTGTCAGCGGCAGGAGGAGAGTCGCGAGTGAAGACGGCCCGCTGAATCCACTGCTCAAGATCATTCCAAGGAACCTGAGAAGAGTGCCATACACTGTAACCTGGATGAACTGGAGGCTGAGGTGGAGGTCCTTGCTAACCACATATTGTAAACATTATAAGACTCTACACTGTCTTCCTTGTTGTTCAAAACTCAATACTAGATATTATCTAGACTCTAGAGAAACCAAATATGCAAACCAAATTAGCAAGCTCTAAGTGTTTCTTCATTAATGGGTGCAAAGTATATGATGCAAGAGCTTAAACATGAGCACAACAATTGCCAAGTATCAAATTATCCAAGACATTTTAGAATTACTACATGTAGCATTTTCCAATTCCAACCATATAACAATTTAACGAAGAAGAAACTTCGCCATGAATACTATGAGTAGAGCCTAAGGACATACTTGTCCATATGCTACAGCGGAGCGTGTCTCTCTCCCACAAAGTGAATGCTAGGATCCATTTTATTCAAACAAAACAAAAAACAAAAACAAACCGACGCTCCAAGCAAAGTGCATAAAATGTGACGGAATAAAAATATAGTTTCAGGGGAGGAACCTGATAATGTTGTCGATGAAGAAGGGGATGCCCCAAGGCATCCCCAAGCTTAGACGCTTGAGTCTTCTTAAAATATGCAGGGGTGAACCACCGGGGCATCCCCAAGCTTAGAGCTTTCACTCTCCTTGATCATATTGCATCATACTCCTCTCTTGATCCTTGAAAACTTCCTCCACACCAAACTCGAAACAACTCATTAGAGGGTTAGTGCACAATAAAAATTAACATGTTCAGAGGTGACACAATCATTCTTAACACTTCCGGACATTGCATAAAGCTACTGGACATTAATGGATCAAAGAAATTCATCCAACATAGCAAAAGAGGCAATGCGAAATAAAAGGCAGAATCTGTCAAAACAGAACAGTCCGTAAAGATGGATTTTATTAGGGCACCAGACTTGCTCAAATGAAAATTCCCAAATTGAATGAAAGTTGCTTACATATCCGAGGATCATGCACGTAAATTGGCTTAATTTTCCGAGCTACCTACAGGGAGGTAGACCCAGATTCGTGACAGAGAAAGAAATCCGGAACTGCGCAGTAATCCAAATCTAGTACTTACTTTACTATCAAAGACTTTACTTGGCACAACAAAACTCAAAACTAAGATAAGGAGAGGTTGCTACAGTAGTAAACAACTTCCAAGACTCAAATATAAAACAAAAATAATGTAGTAAAAACATGGGTTGTCTCCCATAAGCGCTTTTCTTTAACGCCTTTCAGCTAGGCGCAGAAAGTGTGTATCAAGTGTTATCAAAGGGTGGTGCATCTACAGCGGGGTTTGGAGTTTTCTCAACCATGCATAATATATTGGATACATAAGTTTCAGCGTCTCCCTTCTCATTAGTCTTGGGCTTGCTACTCTCATCGAACAAATTTTCAGGAACAAGCCAAGCATAGTTATGTTCTAGTGCATCATTCATAGCTAGGAGTTTACATGGTATTGGTGCTTTGATCTCCCCACCATCATTAGCATTATTAGTGTACCTTATCCTATCCATGTCCATTTTTTCAAGGAGACTAACAAAATTAGTATGAGAACCAAGCATATTAAATTTAACGAAGACCTTTCTAGCCTCTCTTGCTAGACCACCAAATTCTCTAAGAAGGGTTTCTAAAACAAAATCTTTCTTTTCCCCCTCTTCCATATCACCAAGTGTAAGAAACATGTGTTGGATTATAGGATTGAGATTAACAAATTTAGTTTCCAACATGCGGACTAAAGCAAGCAAGCAGCAATTTCATAAGTAGGAGCAAGTTCTACCAAGTGTCTATCTTCAAAATCTTCAACGGTACTAACATGATCGAAAAATTCTTCTATATTGTTTCTCCCAATTATAGACCCGCGTCCTACCGGTATGTTTTTTGTGGTAAAATTAAAAGGAAACATGATGAAATAAGTAAAGCAAATGCAAGTAACTAATTTTTTTGTGTTTTTGATATAGAGTGCAAGACAAGTAAATAAAGTAAAGCTAGCAACTAATTTTTTTGTGTTTTGATATAATGCAGCAAACAAAGTAGTAAATAAAATAAAGCAAGACAAAAACAAAGTAAAGAGATTGAGAAGTGGAGACTCCCCTTGCAGGCGTGTCTTGATCTCCCCGGCAACGGCGCCAGAAAAAGAGCTTGATGGCGTGTAACTCACACGTTCGTTGGGAACCCCAAGAGGAAGGTATGATGCGCACAGCAGCAAGTTTTCCCTCCGAAAGAAACCAAGGTTTATCGAACCAGGAGGAGCCAAGAAGCACGTTGAAGGTTGATGGCGGCGGGATGTAGTGCGGCGCAACACCGAGGATTCCGGCGCCAACGTGGAACCCGCACAACACAACCAAAGTACTTTGCCCCAACGAAACAAGTGAGGTTGTCAATCTCACCGGCTTGTCTGTAACAAAGGATTAACCGTATTGTGTGGAAGATGATTGTTTGCAGAGAAAACAAGAAAGAACAAGTATTGCAAGCAGATTTGTATTTCAAGTATTAAAGAATGGACCGGGGTCCACAGTTCACTAGAGGTGTCTCTCCCATAAGATAAAAGCATGTTGGGTGAACAAATTACAGTCGGGCAATTGACAAATAGAGAGGGCATAACAATGCACATACATGTCATGATAAGTACGAGTGAGATTTAATTGGGCATTACGACAAAGTACATAGACCGCCATCCAACCGCATCTATGCCTAAAAAGTCCACCTTCAGAGTTATCATCCGAACCCCTCCAGTATTAAGTTGCTAACAACGTACAATTGCATTAAGTACGGTGCGTAATGTAATCAACAACTACATCCTCGGACATAGCGCCAATGTTTTATCCCGAGTGGCAACATCACAACACAACCTTAGAACTTTCTGTCACTGTCCCAGGTGACAATGCAGGCATGAACCCACTATCGAGCATAAATACTCCCTCTTGGAGTTAAGAGCAAAAACTTGGCCAGAGCCTCTACTAATAACGTAGAGCATGCAAGATCATAAACAACACATATGTAATAACTTGATAATTAACATAACATGGTATTCTCTATCCATCGGATCCCGACAAACACAACATAGAGTATTGCAGATAGATGATCTTGAACATGTTAGGCAGCTCACAAGATCCAACAATGAAGCACAATGAGGAGAAGACAACCATCTAGCTACTGCTATGGACCCATAGTCCAGGGGTGAACTACTCACTCATCACTCCGGAGGCGACCATGGCGGTGTAGAGTCCTCCGGGAGATGAATCCCCTCTCCGGCAGGGTGCCGGAGGAGATCTCCAGAATCCCCCGAGATGGGGTTGGCGGCGGCGGCGTCTCTGGAAGGTTTTCCGTATCGTGGTTCTTCGCCTCAGGGGTTTCGCGACGGAGGCTTTAAGTAGGCGGAAGGGTAGAGTCGGAGGGCTGACGAGGGGCCCACACCATAGGGCGGCGTGGGCCCCCCTCTGGCCGCGCGGCCCTATGGTGGCGGCGCCTCGTCGCCCCACTTCGTATCCCTTTCGGTCTTCTGGAAGGTTCGTGGCAAAATAGGACCCTGGGTCTTGATTTCGTCCAATTCCGAGAATATTTCGTTACTAAGATTTCTGAAACCAAATTAAGCGTAAAACAAGAATCGGCTCTTCGGCATCTTGTTAATAGGTTAGTTCCAGAAAATGCACGAATCTGACATAAAGTGTGCATAAAACATGTAGGTATCATCAATAATATGGCATGGATCATAAGAAATTATCGATACGTCGGAGACGTATCAGCATCCCCAAGCTTAGTTTTGCTCGTCCCGAGCAGGTAAAACGATAACAAAGATAATTTCTGAAGTGACATGCCATCATAACCTTGATCATACTATTTGTAAACATATGTAATGAATGCAGCGATCAAAACAATGGTAATGACATGAGTAAACAAGTGAATCATAAAGCAAAGACTTTCCATGAATAGTACTTCAAGACAAGCATCAATAAGTCTTGCATAAGAATTAACTCATAAAGCAATAAATCAAAGTAAAGATATTGAAGCAACACAAAGGAAGATTAAGTTTCAGCGGTTGCTTTCAACTTGTAACATGTATATCTCATGGATAATTGTCAACATAGAGTAATATAACAAGTGCAATATGCAAGTATGTAGGAATCAATGCACAGTTCACACAAGTGTTTGCTTCTTGAGGTGGAGAGAGATAGGTGAACTGACTCAACATAAAAGTAAAAAAGAATGGTCCTTCAAAGAGGAAAGCATCGATTGCTATATTTGTGCTAGAGCTTTTATTTTGAAAACATGAAACAATTTTGTCAACGGTAGTAATAAAGCATATGAGTTATGTAAATTATATCTTACAAGTTGCAAGTCTCATGCATAGTATACTAATAGTGCCCGCACCTTGTCCTAATTAGCTTGGACTACCGGATCATCACATACACATGTTTTAACCAAGTGTCACAATGGGGTACCTCCATGCCGCCCGTACAAAGGTCTAAGGAGAAAGCTCGCATTTTGGATTTCTCGCTTTTGATTATTCTCAACTTAGACATCCATACCGGGACAACATGGACAACAGATAATGGACTCCTCTTTAATGCATAAGCATGTGGCAACAATTATTATTCTCATATGAGATTGAGGATATGTGTCCAAAACTCGAAACTTCCACCATGATTCATGGCTTTAGTTAGCGGCCCAATGTTCTTCTCTAACAATATGCATGCTCCAACCATTAAGGTGGTAGATCTCTCTTACTTCGGACAAGACGGACATGCATAGCAACTCACATGATATTCAACAAAGAATAGTTGATGGCGTCCCTGAAGCATGGTTATCGCACAACAAGCAACTTAATAAGAGATAAAGTGCATAAGTACATATTCAATACCACAATAGTTTTTAAGCTATTTGTCCCATGAGCTATATATTGCAAAGGTGAATGATGGAATTTTAAAGGTAGCACTCAAGAAATTTACTTTGGAATGGCGGATAAATACCATGTAGTAGGTAGGTATGGTGGACACAAATGGCATAGTGGTTGGCTCAAGGATTTTGGATGCATGAGAAGTATTCCCTCTCGATACAAGGTTTAGGCTAGCAAGGTTATTTGAAACAAACACAAGGATGAACGGTGCAGCAAAACTCACATAAAAGACATATTGTAAACATTATAAGACTCTACACCGTCTTCCTTGTTGTTCAAAACTCAATACTAGATATTATCTAGACTCTAGAGAAACCAAATATGCAAACCAAATTAGCAAGCTCTAAGTGTTTCTTCATTAATGGGTGCAAAGTATATGATGCAAGAGCTTAAACATGAGCACAACAATTGCCAAGTATCAAATTATCCAAGACATTTTAGAATTACTACATGTAGCATTTTCCAATTCCAACCATATAACAATTTAACGAAGAAGAAACTTCGCCATGAATACTATGAGTAGAGCCTAAGGACATACTTGTCCATATGCTACAGCGGAGCGTGTCTCTCTCCCACAAAGTGAATGCTAGGATCCATTTTATTCAAACAAAACAAAAAACAAAAACAAACCGACGCTCCAAGCAAAGTGCATAAAATGTGACGGAATAAAAATATAGTTTCGGGGAGGAACCCGATAATGTTGTCGATGAAGAAGGGGATGCCTTGGGCATCTCCAAGCTTAGACGCTTGAGTCTTCTTAAAATATGCAGGGGTGAACCACCGGGGCATCCCCAAGCTTAGAGCTTTCACTCTCCTTGATCATATTGCATCATACTCCTCTCTTGATCCTTGAAAACTTCCTCCACACCAAACTCGAAACAACTCATTAGAGGGTTAGTGCACAATAAAAATTAACATGTTCAGAGGTGACACAATCATTCTTAACACTTCTGGACATTGCATAAAGCTACTGGACATTAAAGGATCAAAGAAATTCATCCAACATAGCAAAAGAGGCAATGCGAAATAAAAGGCAGAATCTGTCAAAACAGAACAGTCCGTAAAGATGGATTTTATTAGGACACCAGACTTGCTCAAATGAAAATGCCCAAATTGAATGAAAGTTGCGTACATATCTGAGGATCATGCACGTAAATTGGCTTAATTTTCTGAGCTACCTACAGGGAGGTAGACCCAGATTCGTGACAGCAAAGAAATCTGGAACTGCGCAGTAATCCAAATCTAGTACTTACTTTACTATCAAAGACTTTACTTGGCACAACAAAACTCAAAACTAAGATAAGGAGAGGTTGCTACAGTAGTAAACAACTTCCAAGACTCAAATATAAAACAAAAATACTGTAGTAAAAACATGGGTTGTCTCCCATAAGCGCTTTTCTTAACGCCTTTCAGCTAGGCGCGTAAAGTGTGTATCAAGTGTTATCAAAGGGTGGTGCATCTACAGCGGGGTTTGGAGTTTTCTCAACCATGCATAGTATATTGGATACATAAGTTTCAGCGTCTCCCTTCTCATTAGTCTTGGGCTTGCTACTCTCATCGAACAAATTTTCAGGAACAAGCCAAGCATAGTTATGTTCTAGTGCATCATTCATAGCTAGGAGTTTACATGGTATTGGTGCTTTGATCTCCCCACCATCATTAGCATTATTAGTGTACCTTATCCTATCCATGTCCATTTTTTCAAGGAGACTAACAAAATTAGTATGAGAACCAAGCATACTAAATTTAGCGAAGACCTTTCTAGCCTCTCTTGCTAGACCACCAAATTCTCTAAGAAGGGTTTCTAAAACAAAATCTTTCTTTTCCCCCTCTTCCATATCACCAAGTGTAAGAAACATGTGTTGGATTATAGGATTGAGATTAACAAATTTAGTTTCCAACATGCGGACTAAAGCAGCAGCAGCAATTTCATAAGTAGGAGCAAGTTCTACCAAGTGTCTATCTTCAAAATCTTCAACGGTACTAACATGATTGAAAAATTCTTCTATATTGTTTCTCCCAATTATAGACCCGCGTCCTACCGGTATGTTTTTTGTGGTAAAGTTAAAAGGAAACATGATGAAATAAGTAAAGCAAATGCAAGTAACTAATTTTTTTTGTGTTTTTGATATAGAGTGCAAGACAGTAAATAAAGTAAAGCTAGCAACTAATTTTTTTTGTGTTTTGATATAATGCAGCAAACAAAGTAGTAAATAAAATAAAGCAAGACAAAAACAAAGTAAAGAGATTGAGAAGTGGAGACTCCCCTTGCAGCGTGTCTTGATCTCCCCGGCAACGGCGCCGTAAAAGAGCTTGATGGCGTGTAACTCACACGTTCGTTGGGAACCCCAAGAGGAAGGTATGATGCGCACAGCAGCAAGTTTTCCCTCGGAAAGAAACCAAGGTTTATCGAACCAGGAGGAGCCAAGAAGCACGTTGAAGGTTGATGGCGGCGGGATGTAGTGCGGCGCAACACCGGGGATTCCGGCGCCAACGTGGAACCCGCACAACACAACCAAAGTACTTTGCCCCAACGAAACAGTGAGGTTGTCAATCTCACCGGCTTGCTGTAACAAAGGATTAACCGTATTGTGTGGAAGATGATTGTTTGCAAGAAAACAGTAAAGAACAAGTATTGCAGCAGATTTGTATTTCAATATTAAAGAATGGACCGGGGTCCACAGCTCACTAGAGGTGTCTCTCCCATAAGATAAAAGCATGTTGGGTGAACAAATTACAGTCGGGCAATTGACAAATAGAGAGGGCATAACAATGCACATACATGTCATGATAAGTACAAGTGAGATTTAATTGGGCATTACGACAAAGTACATAGACCGCCATCCAACCGCATCTATGCCTAAAAAGTCCACCTTCAGAGTTATCATCCGAACCCCTTCCAGCATTAAGTTGCTAACAACGGACAATTGCATTAAGTATGGTGCGTAATGTAATCAACAACTACATCCTCGGACATAGCGCCAATGTTTTATCCCTAGTGGCAACAGACACAACACAACCTTAGAACTTTCTCGTCATCGTCCCGTGTGTCAATGCAGGCATGAACCCACTATCGAGCATAAATACTCCCTCTTGGAGTTAAGAGCAAAAACTTGGCCAGAGCCTCTACTAATAACGGAGAGCATGCAAGATCATAAACAACACATATGTAATAACTTGATAATTAACATAACATGGTATTCTCTATCCATCGGATCCCGACAAACACAACATAGAGTATTACAGATAGATGATCTTGATCATGTTAGGCAGCTCACAAGATCCAACAATGAAGCACAATGAGGAGAAGACAACCATCTAGCTACAGCTATGGACCCATAGTCCAGGGGTGAACTACTCACTCATCACTCCGGAGGCGACCATGGCGGTGTAGAGTCCTCCGGGAGATGAATCCCCTCTCCGGCAGTGGTGCCGGAGGAGATCTCCGTAATCCCCCGAGATGGGATTGGCGGCGGCGGCGTCTCGGAAGGTTTTCCGTATCGTGGTTCTTCGCCTCGGGGTTTCGCGACGGAGGCTTTAAGTAGGCGGAAGGGCAGAGTCGGAGGGCCGACGAGGGGCCCACACCATAGGGCGGCGCGGCCCCCCTCGGCCGCGTGGCCCTATGGTGGCGGCGCCTCGTCGCCCCACTTCGTATCCCTTTCGGTCTTCTGGAAGGTTCGTGGCAAAATAGGACCCTGGGTCTTGATTTCGTCCAATTCCGAGAATATTTCGTTACTAAGATTTCTGAAACCAAAAACAGCAGAAAACAGCAACTGGCTCTTCGGCATCTTGTTAATAGGTTAGTTCCAGAAAATGCACGAATATGACATAAAGTGTGCATAAAACATGTAGGTATCATCAATAATATGACATGGATCATAAGAAATTATCGATACGTCGGAGACGTATCAGCGAGCAGGGGCAAAGCCACTAGAGCGGGCATCTCCCATAAAGGAGTCAGGAGCAGGTGCAACATGGGGAACTGGCTTCTTCTTGTAAGCCTTCTTGACAGTGTGGCTCTCCTTTGGGAATCTACCCAAGTCTTCAGTAAGACTAGCAGTGTTGTTGATGAGAAGCTGGATATATGGAGCGTAGGGCATGTTGGTCCGGGAGACCATGGCATCATGAATCTCATTGAAGATGAAGTCCATAATATCAAGGGTGAAGTCTAATTCCTCATCACCATCACGAGCACACTGAAAGCCGAGGTGCATAAGATCCACAAGAGCTACACGGATTGCATCATTGTTTCCACCAC
>NW_025901434.1:0-11938 GCF_022539505.1 Lolium rigidum
TTGGTATATCGATGCGGAGGGATTGCAGGATCTCAGAGTTTAAGGCTGTGGTTAGATTTATCTTAATTACTTTCTTGTAGTTGCGGATGCTTGCAAGGGGTATAATCACAAGTATGTATTAGTCCTAGGAAGGGCGGTACATTAGCATAGGTTCACTGATGTCTACGGGTGCTTCTATTCTTGTAGACAGTGTTGGGCCTCCAAGAGCAGAGGTTTGTAGAACAGCGGCAAGTTTCCCTTAAGTGGATCACCCAAGGTTTATCGAACTCATGGAGGAAGAGGTCAAAGATATCCCTCTCATGCAACCCTGCAACCACAAAGCAAGAAGTCTCTTGTGTCCCCAACACACCTAATAGGTGCACTAGTTCGACGAAGAGATAGTGAAATACAGGTGGTATGAATAAGTAGTAGCAACGGCACCAGAAAAGTGCTTAGCTCAGGACGAGTAAACAAGCGAGTAGTAACGCAGCAGTAGTAACGCAGCAGTAGTAACGCAATAGAAACAGTAAACAAGCAGCGATAGCGATATTTAGGAACAAGGCCTAGGGATTAGACTTTCACTAGTGGACACTCTCAACTTTGATCACATAACAGAATAGATAAATGCATACTCTACACTCTTGTTGGATGATGAACACATTGCGTAGGATTACACGAACCCTCAATGCCGGAGTTAACAAGCTCCACAATTCAATGTTCATATTTAAATAACCTTAGAGTGCATGAAAGATCAATTCGACTAAACCAAGTACTAACATAGCATGCACACTCGTCACCTTCATGCTATGTAGGAGGAATAATACACATCAATACTATCATAGCAATAGTTAACTTCATAATCTACAAGAGATCATAATCATAGCATAAACCAAGTACTAACACGGATGCACACACTGTCACCATTACACCGTGCAGGAGGAATAAAACTACTTTAATAACATTGCTAGAGTAGCCCATAGATAAGTTGTGATACAGAATACATTGCAATCATAAAGAGATATAAATAAGCACTTCACTACGCCATTCATAACAGTGAGTAAGTATTTTGTGAAATATAGCCTAAGAGACCCACACGGTGCACACACTGTCACCTTTACACACGTGGGACAAGGAGTCTCCGGAGATCACATAAGTAAAACTCTCTTGACTAGCATAGTGACATCTAGATTACAAGCATCATCATATGAATCTCAATCATGTAAGGCAGCTCATGAGATTATTGTATTGAAGTACATAGGAGAGAGATGAACCACATAGCTACCGGTACAGCCCCGAGCCTCGATGGAGAACTACTCCCTCCTCATGGGAGCAACAGCGGTGATGAAGATGGCGGTGGAGATGGCAGCGGTGTCGATGGAGAAGCCTTCCGGGGGCACTTCCCCGCTCCGGCAGGGTGCCGGAACAGAGACTCCTCGTCCCCAAGATCTTGGCTTCGCGATGGCGGCGGCTCCGGAAGGTTTTCCGTATCGTGGTTCTTCGTATCAGGGTTTTCGCGACGGAGGCTTTAAATAGGCGGAAGGGCAGCCTCGGAGGGGGCCGGGGGGCCCACACCATAGGGCGGCGCGGCCCCCACTCGGCCGCGCCGGGTGTGGTGTGGGGCCCCCGTGGCTTCCTCCGGCGGCTCTCGGGTGTTCGGAAGGCTCCGGGAAAAATAGGACCCCGGGTCTTGATTTCGTCCAATTCCGAGAATATTTCGTTACTAGGATTTCGAAACCAAAAACAGCAGAAAACAACAATCGGCACTTCGGCATCTTGTTAATAGGTTAGTTCCAGAAAATGCACGAATATGACATAAAGTGTGCATAAAACATGTAGGTATCATCGATAATATGGCATAGAACATAAGAAATTATCGATACGTCGGAGACGTATCAAGCATCCCCAAGCTTAGTTACTGCTCGTCCCGAGCGAGTAAAACGATAACAAAGATAATTTCTGAAGTGACATGCCATCATAACCTTGATCATACTATTTGTAAACATATGTAATGAATGCAGCGATCAAAACAATGGTAATGACATGAGTAAACAAGTGAATCATAAAGCAAAGACTTTTCATGAATAGTACTTCAAGACAAGCATCAATAAATCTTGCATAAGAGTTAACTCATAAAGCAATAAATCAAAGTAAAGGCATTGAAGCAACACAAAGGAAGACTAAGTTTCAGCGGTTGCTTTCAACTTGTAACATGTATATCTCATGGATAATTGTCAACATAGAGTAATATAACAAGTGCAATATGCAAGTATGTAGGAATTAATGCACAGTTCACACAAGTGTTTGCTTCTTGAGGTGGAGAGAGATAGGTGAACTGACTCATCATAAAAGTAAAAAAGAATGGTCCTTCAAAGAGGAAAGCATCGATTGCTATATTTGTGCTAGAGCTTTTATTTTGAAAACATGAAACAATTTTGTCAACGGTAGTAATAAAGCATATGAGTTATGAAAGTTATATCCTACAAGTTGCAAGTCTCATGCATAGTATACTAATAGTGCCCGCACCTTGTCCTAATTAGCTTGGACTACCGGATCTTTGCAATGCACATGTTTTAACCAAGTGTCACAATGGGGTACCTCCATGTCGCCTCGTACAAAGGTCTAAGGAGAAAGCTCGCATTTTGGATTTCTCGCTTTTGATTATTCTCAACTTAGACATCCATACCGGGACAACATGGACAACAGATAATGGACTCCTCTTTAATGCATAAGCATGTGGCAACAATTATTATTCTCATATGAGATTGAGGATATATGTCCAAAACTGAAACTTCCACCATGAATCATGGCTTTAGTTAGCGGCCCAATGTTCTTCTCTAACAATATGCATGCTCCAACCATTAACGTGGTAGATCTCTCTTACTTCGGACAAGACGGACATGCATAGCAACTCACATGATATTCAACAAAGAATAGTTGATGGCGTCCCCGAAACATGGTTATCGCACAACAAGCAACTTAATAAGAGATAAAGTGCATAAGTACATATTCAATACCACAATAGTTTTTAAGCTATTTGTCCCATGAGCTATATATTGCAAAGGTGAATGATGGAATTTTAAAGGTAGCACTCAAGCAATTTACTTTGGAATGGCGGATAAATACCATGTAGTAGGTAGGTATGGTGGACACAAATGGCATAGTGGTTGGCTCAAGTATTTTGGATGCATGAGAAGTATTCCCTCTCGATACAAGGTTTAGGCTAGCAAGGTTATTTGAAACAAACACAAGGATGAACGGTACAGCAAAACTCACATAAAAGACATATTGTAAACATCATAAGACTCTATACCGTCTTCCTTGTTGTTCAAAACTCAATACTAGATATTATCTAGACTCTAGAGAAACCAAATATGCAAACCAAATTAGCAAGCTCTAAGTATTTCTTCATTAATGGGTGCAAAGTATATGATGCAAGAGCTTAAACATGAGCACAACAATTGCCAAGTATCAAATTATCCAAGACATTTTAGAGTTGCAACATGTAGTATTTTCCAATTCCAACCATATAACAATTTAACGAAGAAGAAACTTCGCCATGAATACTATGAGTAGAGCCTAAGGACATACTTGTCCATATGCTACAGCGGAGCGTGTCTCTCTCCCATAAAGTGAATGCTAGGATCCATTTTATTCAAACAAAACAAAAACAAAAACAAACCGACGCTCCAAGCAAAGTGCATAAGATGTGACGGAATAAAAATATAGTTTCGTGGGAGGAACCTCGATAATGTTGTCGATGAAGAAGGGGATGCCTTGGGCATCCCCAAGCTTAGACGCTTGAGTATTCTTAGAATATGCAGGGGTGAACCACCGGGGCATCCCAAGCTTAGAGCTTTCACTCTCCTTGATCATGATGTATCATACTCCTCTCTTGATCCTTGAAAACTTCCTCCACACCAAACTCGAAACAACTCATTAGAGGGTTAGTGCACAATAAAAATTAACATGTTCAGAGGTGACACAATCATTCTTAACACTTCTGGACATTGCATAAAGCTACTGGACATTAATGGATCAAAGAAATTCATCCAACATAGCAAAAGAGGCAATGCGAAATAAAAGGCAGAATCTGTCAAAACAGAACAGTCCGTAAAGATGGATTTTATTAGGGCACCAGACTTGCTCAAATGAAAATGCCCAAATTGAATGAAAGTTGCGTACATATCTGAGTATCACTCACGTAAATTGGCTTAATTTTATGAGCTACCTACAGGGAGGTAGACCCAGATTCGTGACAGCAAAGAAATCTGGAACTGCGCAGTAATCCAAATCTAGTACTTACTTTACTATCAAAGACTTTACTTGGCACAACAAAACACAAAACTAAGATAAGGAGAGGTTGCTACAGTAGGAAACAACTTTCAAGACTCAAATATAAAACAAAAATACTGTAGCAAAATAACGCATGGGTTATCTCCCAAGAAGTTCTTTCTTTATAGCCGTTAAGATGGGCTCAGCAGTTTTAATGATGCACTCGCAAGAAATAGTAGTTGAAGCAAAAGAGAGCATCAAGAAGCAAATTCAAAACAAATTTAAGTCTAACATGCTTCCTATGCATAGGAATCTTGTAAATAAACAAGTTCATGAAGAGCAAAGTAACAAGCATAGGAAGATAAAACAAGTGTAGCTTCAAATATTTCAGCACATAGAGAGGCATTTTAGTAACATGAAAATTTCTACAACCATATTTTCCTCTCTCATAATAACTTTCAGTAGCATCATGAGCAAACTCAACAATATAACTATCACATAAAGCTTTCTTATCATGAGTCTCATGCATAAAATTATTACTACTCCCAACATAAGAATAATCAGTTTTATTAGTTGTAGTGGGAGCAAATTCAACAAAGTAGATATCATTATTATTCTCATCATCAAATATAGGAGGCATATTGTAATCATAATCAAATTTATCCTCCATAACAAAGCGGTACTAAAAGACCAATATCATTATAATCATCATAAATAGGAGGCAAAGTATCATCAAAGTAAATTTTCTCCTCAATGCTTGGGGGACTAAAAATATCATGCTCATCAAAGCCAGCTTCCCCAAGCTTAGAATTTTCCATATCATTAGTAACAATGGTGTTCAAAGCGTTCATACTAATATGTTCCATGGGTATTTTAATTTTCGCATCAAACCATCCATGTCTTAAATCAGGAAATAGAATAAGAAGCTCATTGTTGTCCATTATGCCAAACTAGTGTAAACAAGAAACAAAAAGATGCAATTGCAGGATCTAAAGGAAATAGCTTCGAGCACAAACACAATGGCGCCAGAAAAGTACTGTTACTGGAACCGGAGTATGAGTGCCTTTTTACCTTTCCTCCCGGCAACGGCGCCTGAAAAGTGCTTGATGTCTACGGGTGCTTCTATTCTTGTAGACGGTGTTGGGCCTCCAAGAGCAGAGGTTTGTAGAACAACGACAAGTTTCCCTTAAGTGGATCACCCAAGGTTTATCGAACTCGGGAGGAAGAGGTCAAAGATATCCCTCTCATGCAACCCTGCAACCACAAAGCAAGAAGTCTCTTGTGTCCCCAACACACCTAATAGGTGTACTAGTTCGGCGAAGAGATAGTGAAATACAGGTGGTATGAATAAGTAGTAGAAACGGCACCAGAAAAGTGCTTTGCTCAGGACAGTAAACAAGCAGTAGTAACGCTAGCAGTAGTAACGCTAAGCAGTAGTAACGCAAGTAAAACAAGTAAACAAGCAAGCGATAGCGATATTTAGGAACAAGGCCTAGGGATTAGACTTTCACTAGTGGACACTCTCAACTTTGATCACATAACGGAATAGATAAATGCATACTCTACACTCTTGTTGGATGATGAACACATTGCGTAGGATTACACGAACCCTCAATGCCGGAGTTAACAAGCTCCACAATTCAATGTTCATATTTAAATAACCTTAGAGTGCATGAAAGATCAATTCGACTAAACCAAGTACTAACATAGCATGGACACTGTCACCTTCATGCTATGTAGGAGGAATAATACACATCAATACTATCATAGCAATAGTTAACTTCATAATCTACAAGAGATCATAATCATAGCATAAACCAAGTACTAACACGGATGCACACACTGTCACCATTACACCGTGCAGGAGGAATAAAAATACTTTAATAACATTGCTAGAGTAGCCCATAGATAAGTTGTGATACAAAATACATTGCAATCATAAAGAGATATAAATAAGCACTTCACTACGCCATTCATAACAGTGAGTAAGTATTCTGTGAAATATAGCCTAAGAGACCCACACGGTGCACACACTGTCACCTTTACACACGTGGGACAAGGAGTCTCCGGAGAGGAGATCACATAAGTAAAACTCTCTTGACTAGCATAGTGACATCTAGATTACAAGCATCATCATATGAATCTCAATCATGTAAGGCAGCTCATGAGATTATTGTATTGAAGTACATAGGAGAGAGATGAACCACATAGCTACCGGTACAGCCCCGAGCCTCGATGGAGAACTACTCCCTCCTCATGGGAGCAGCAGCGGTGATGAAGATGGTGGTGGAGATGGCAGCGGTGTCGATGGAGAAGCCTTCCGGGGCACTTCCCTCGCTCCGGCAGGTGCCGGAACAGAGACTCCTGTCCCCCGGATCTTGGCTTCGCGATGGCGGCGGCTCCGGAAGGTTTTCCGTATCGTGGTTCTTCGTATCGTGGTTTTCGCGACGGAGGCTTTAAATAGGCGGAAGGGCAGCCTCGGAGGGGCCCGGGGGGCCCACACCATAGGGCGGCGCGGCCCCCACTCCGGCCGCGCCGTGGTGTGGTGTGGGGCCCCCGGGCTTCCCTCCGGCGGCTCTCGGGTGTTCTGGAAGGCTCCGGGAAAAATAGGACCCCGGGTCTTGATTTCGTCCAATTCCGAGAATATTTCATTACTAGGATTTCGAAACCAAAAACAGCGTAAAACAAGAATCGGCACTTCGGCATCTTGTTAATAGGTTAGTTCCAGAAAATGCACGAATATGACATAAAGTGTGCATAAAACATGTAGGTATCATCAATAATATGGCATAGAACATAAGAAATTATCGATACGTCGGAGACGTATCATTCACCCACACAACACTTATCAAAACAATGAAGATTAATTAGCCGTATGTAGCGAAAGCACTAGACTAAAATCCCGTGTGTCGTCGAGAACGTTTGGTCATTATAAGTAAACAAACCGGCTTGTCCTTTGTGCTAAAAAGGATTGGGCCACTCGCTGCAATTGTTACTCTCGCACTTTACTTACTCGTACTTTATTCATCTGTTGCATCAAAACCCCCGAATACTTGTCTGTGAGCATTTACAGTGAATCCTTCATCGAAACTGCTTGTCAACACCTTCTGCTCCTCGTTGGGATCGACATTCTTACTTATCGAAGATACTACGATACACCCCCTATACTTGTGGGTCATCAGCGACGCCCCTGGGGCGCCGTTCCCCTTCTTGGAGGCATCGTCGTGGAGCTACCTCTACTGCCTTCGAGGTTTCGTGCCCTCCGGGTGAAAACCCAAGCTCTTGCCTCGGCCGGAGCGGGCGACGGCGGCGGTCTCATCGCTTCCCTTCTTGGAGGCGTCGTCTTTGGAGGGCATGACCTTCTCTCGGCGAGGGTGGTTTGTTTGCCGGGCTGCGTTGCCTTGCCGTCTACGTTGGAGGATGCCGAGGCGGCGACCTCGGGTAGGTGGCTGTGAGCCGGGGCGGCGGCCCCGGAAGGCGGTGCGGCAACATCTCTATGGTGCGGGGATGCGGCTTGTCACGGCTTGGGTGGCGACCCCCTGGCCGTGTGGGCGGCAGGGCAGTCGGCTCGGTTGGACGCGTCCTGGAGGGGACGGTCAGACGTTATGTCGGGGCGGCGGCCCCGGATGAGTTGGTGTGATGCCCGTGGTCTGCGACTGTTTGCCCTGTGCAGCTTGGGTTGCGGGTGGATGGTTCGTGCGGTGTTGCAGCTCCAGAGCGAGCGGTGGTACGTCGGGGCGGCGGCCCCGGAAGGCGGTGGTCTTGGTGGACGTGCAGGGCGCGACGGAGCAGCGGTATGTCGGAGCGGCGGCTCCGAATGTTCGTCATTTTCGAGGGTGCTTGACCTTGGGTCGCGTGGGCGATAAGGTGTCTCTCGACGGTAGGCTTGGGCGGCAACGACAATGGTGCTGAGCATGGTTTGGTTGCTGCAAGACCGTGTTAGTCGGCTCCGTCCCGGCGTGTCCGAATGTCTTCAGGTTGGCATCCTCTTGCTGTGAAGTCGAAGCTGCCTTTGGGTGGTGTACGATGACCTTCGAGGGGCGGCCGACGGTGAAGGTCCTTTTCGGCGCAGGTCTTGTGCATCTCTTCTTCTTGGCTCGTCGTCAGAATCGGAGCTACCGGCCTTTTCTTGGGGAGCCATCTGTTTGGCATACGCCAACTTGAGCTTCGCGTTTGTGTAGCTTCTGTGGTAGCCAGGATGGCTCGGTGTGCCCTTCACGGCGTCGTGTGGGTGGGTGTGGGCTTGGCCTTGTCTTTGTAGGTTTTCGCCCGATTTTCTCCTAAAATTCGGGCACCTTCTGCTTAATTAATGGATGAGGCAAAGCTTTTGCCTCCGTTTCAAAAAATAACCGGTACGCTGCGTACGTGTCTCATGAGCCATAAGAGCATATCTCCAGACGCGTCTCCCAAACCGTCCCCCAAACCGCACTGGATCGAGCGTTTGGGGGACGTGTTTTGTTCGTACCGCGTTTGGGGGACGTCCTCCTCAGTCGCATCCCCCAAACGCCGCCTCTAAATATTAAAAACAATTTAAATAGATAGAAGAAAACTCTTTACTAATATTTAAATCGGTTCAACATAAACAAATTACATATAAAACTTCGAAAAAACATAATTAAATTACATATAAATTATTTTAAACTATTTATTCTTCTTCTTCGATGATGGCTCTGCCTCGTCGTCGTCATCACGGTGGCGCTTCCTGCTCTTCACCTCTTCCGAAGAGGCGGTGTCGGCCGACGCGTCGGAGGAACTAGTGTCCTCCTCGTCGTCGCCGGTGTTCGCCGGCTGCGCCTTGGCCTTGGCCTTCGCTTTCACGTCCGCCTCCGCCTTCGCACGGGCCGCCGCCGCCTCCTCGTCTGACCCTTCCTCCTCCGTGTCCTCCTCCACGCACAGACATTCCTCCGTGCTGTCAACTGGTGGCGGGGAATCGTCGTCGCTGCTGGGCGTCCGGATTTTGTCCCACCAATGGCGCCATCCAGCAGACTTGCCCCTCGCTGGAGGTGTCGGATGGAAGCTGGGAGATGTAGCTCATCGTCGCTGGAGGTGTCGGATGGAAGCTTGGATGAATGGCGGCCGGTTGAAGATCCGAAAGTGCTTACGTACGGGTCTTATTGCGCGCTTGGATGAATGGCGGCGTAGAAGTCGAAGAGAGCGGCGGTTTCTCTTCCGAGGAGTCCGCGCTCCATTCCTGCGGTTGGCGCGTCGGTCGACGCGGTTGCCAATGTGACGGTTCCGCTTCCCGGCAATTGCACCGTCGCTACGTAGGCGGCGGTTGAGCATCTGAGCCGCTGACTCGTCGGGCCCGCGCCTCCTCACCTCTCATTTCGTTGTGTGCGGCATGCCCGAAGCATCCTCTGTGTAGCGGGGACGAGCTCGGAACACCGGACACCGTATTGGCCGCGCTAGACAAAAAACGTGTTTGGGGCGCGTGGCTAGGAACGTTTTTTTATCCGGCGGGCCCCAAATACCTTTGGGGGACGGTTTAGGGGACGCGACTGGAGATGCTCTAAGACAACATAAAAGTTGGTGGGCATGTTTTCCCACGCAACCTCGGTGTCCTAGACCTGGAGAGTGAATTACCGTGTTTGCTGTCAATCGTTTCCCGCCTCTTCTTTCTAATAGTGACTTTGCGGCCAACCATTGTGGTTTAGAGCCAGTGAGTGAATTATCATGTCTTCTTCGGTATTGCTTTTCTCCCCCACCCCCGCCGCCCTTCTAGTTTAACACAGCCTCCAAATCCTTCGTCCAACCTCCTCATCGGCTAGATCTGTTGGACATCGATGTCACGGTAGGTGACTTCCCTTAGGTCGGAGCAATGGTGTGGCACTCGCCACCTATCCAGCCACATGTCCACCACCTTCCTCAGCCCCCTTGTTGTCGTCAACTCTTCTAGGTCCGGTTTAGCTCCCACATCCCCTATCCTCGTTCTACTACTTCTCCAGCTTGTCCTTCTCTTTATCCTCATCTTTTTTCCATCTTCCATGGAACCTCATTGCACCCGGTTGATCATAGCAAGTAGGTTGTGTCCTAAGCCAAAAAACAAATATTTAGTACAAAGTTTCATCGCAAGTCGCAAATGATGGACATGTCTCAAATCCATACCTTTGTCAGTTGGAATGAACATGTTTAAATCCACATTTGTGCATACTTACCATTGAGATGTGATTGATGAATTCCTAGGGATAAAACCCAAAATAAAAGCTAAAATGAAGAGATATATTGTCTCAAATTTGAGTTTTTTGAGTAAATTAAAAGAGTGGACATTATCTCTAGTACTTGAATTTTGAATGGGTAGAGACATAACCGCCAATTATTGTTGGTTGTGGTGGAGATTATCTCCGGTACATGCATTCACACACTAGCTAGACGAGCATTTCTTTGGCACAAAGAGATAACATCTTACACTCACCATCGTCAACTCAGAGTACTAGCCGCACATGTCAGGTTGTTCATTTGTTGCGTCCTTACTCGCTCGCTCACTATTTTCTTTATTATGTTCTATAATTGCTAAAATGGTATTTGTTTGACTAGTTCTATCTCAGGGAGGACCGGCACGGGCACGGGCACGCTCACTTGCTACAACATTTGTGCATGTATGCCAACATTTTGATCACGGGAGGCGCACTAGTAGAAAAACCCCCCTTAAGTACCGGTTTCAGAATTGGTACTAAAGATTCGGGACTAAAACCTCCTCCTTTGGTACCGGTTCCTTACAAACCGGTAACTAATGGGTACCGGTGCCATTTCTTTATATCAAATTTGTTATCTATTTTTTCGCTCCCTCTTTCTATCTATTTTTTCGAATTATTTTCCACTCCCTCTTTTATTTATTTTTTCAAAATTTCTAATATTTTAGTTATTTGACAAGTTTAGTCTCTAACTACACTTATCTCTACTCAAATTACTTACTCGTGGTCAAACTTCCCGCTCGGTCACCCATCCTCCCACTACTCTAGCACTAGCACGCTTAACTTCTGAGTTCCTTCCGATCTCACTTCCAAGTGCTTCGCGCACATGTTATTTTGATAATATTATCATATCAATCCTATTAACACGTTGGTCACCATGTTGGTCACCATATCACGCTTCTTTATTGTTTGAATTCCACATGATTATTTTAATAAACAAAAGTAAAGATGTAAAAATAATATTGAATAAATAAATAAACAATAAATTTTTAATTATTTTTTACTTTTCAAATATATTTTAAATTTTAATTTGTTTTTGCAAAATCTAAAACCTGAAAATTTGTAAATCTAAAATTTACTAACCTTTATGGTTAAGTAATAGTAATCTTTATGCAGGAAGGAATTATTAATTTAAATTTAAAAAATATATAAAATATATAAAATTCTGAATTTTTGGCGAAAACTAAAATGTTACTGTTTTCATATTTCCATTTGGAATTTTGAGAATCTAAAAATTAGCTAACCAGGTAAACCGGACGTAACTTTTTCCCACGATGATTTTGATATATTATACATTTTTTTCTATATTGTATGCAACCAAAAAGTCGTTTGACCATTTGTCAAACTTTTTTTTGCAAAAAAGTCAAAATTTGAATTTCTTAATTTCACCGAATAGTAGGTTGCATAACATACAAGAATCTCGAAGGATTTTATTTTTTGAATTTTATATTATTTTCTTTTGTATTTTATAAAGTAAAAAAGGCGATCCACGGGGG